>NC_134515.1:45000-65000 GCF_027942865.1 Odontesthes bonariensis
AACCAGAACATTTGCAGGGTTCTGGTTCCTGTGACCCCGTTAACGCTCCAGAACCAGAACATTTGCAGGGTTCTGGTTCCTGTGACCCCGTTAACGCTCCTGAACCAGAACATTTGCAGGGTTCTGGTTCCCGTGACCCCGTTAACGCTCCAGAACCAGAACATCTGGTTCCTGTGACCCCGTTAACGCTCCAGAACCAGAAACGTTTGTTCGGTTCCACAGGAAAAGACAGGAGTTCTGAATATTTCTGATCCAGAACTTCATCAGAATTCTGGGTCCAGAACTGTTCTGGTCAGAGTGTGTTTGAGGAGATTTTCGAGGTGATGTCGTGTCCAGGATCAGCGGCAGTTCTGAACTGGGTCGGGTTTGCAGAACCAGAATTCTTTGAGCTAGTGTGGTACAAAGCACAGAATATAAGAACAAACTGATGTTCTGTTGGTTCTGTTGGTTCTGTTGGTTTTGTTGGTTCTGTTGGTTTTGTTGGTTCTGTTGGTTCTGTTGGTTCTGTTGGTTCTGTTGGTTCTGTTGGTTCTGTGGTTCTGTTGGAAATAAGCTGCATTCTGTACGGAACCAGTGATTTATTGAAACATCTTTACATGTTGTTCAGATCCTTTACGGTTATTTAAGTAATTCCCTCCATGAAAGCAGAGACTTCAGGTTTTTGCTGTAAACTCACTGGAACCGGTTCTGTTGAAAAAGCCTCTCAGAACTTCCTGCTCTCAGGCTGTGTTCGAAACTGCATACTACATACTACATACTGCATACTTCATACTTCCATACTGCATACTACATACTACATACTGCATACTTCCATACTGAATACTGCATACTACATACTACATACTACATACTACATACTTCCATACTGCATACTGAATACTGCATACTACATACTACATACTACATACTACATACTTCCATACTGCATACTGAATACTGCATACTACATACTTCCATACTGCATACTGCATACTACATACTACATACTACATACTACATACTTCCATACTTCCATACTGAATACTGCATACTACATACTACATACTACATACTACATACTTCCATACTTCCATACTGAATACTGCATACTACATACTACATACTACATACTACATACTTCCATACTGCATACTGAATACTGCATACTACATACTTCCATACTGCATACTGCATACTACATACTGCCATACTTCCTACTACATACTACATACATAGGGAAAGCCATTACCATACAATTGGTGCTTTTGTTTTGAAAACAGGAAGTGAACCTACCCTCGTTGTAACTAGCTTGAAACTGCCGTTTTGACAGGAAATGACGATCGGCAACGTCACGTTACGTTGCATCTTGGGTAGTTTGAGTACGAGTAGTAACCTCATGATGCATACAAATGTCCGGGAAGCAGACACCCTTTCCACTTTTAAGACCAGGCTTAAAACTTTCCTTTTTGATAAAGCTTATAGTTAGGGATGGCTCAGGTGATCCTGAAACATCCCATAGTTAAGCTGCTATAGGCCTAGACTGCTGGGGGGCCTCATCTGACACACCTTTCCTCACTTTACTCTCTTTATGTATATGTGATATTATTATGGTCATTAACTCGTGTTTCCCTGTTCCAACAGATATCCTGAATGGTGTTACAGTGCCGCCGTCGCGGTGGCCCCCCCCCCTTTCTGTCTTCTCAAACCCCAGCTGGTGGAGGCGGATGGCCACCCTTCCTGAGTCTGGTTCTGCCAGAGGTTTCTTCCTGTTAAAAGGGAGTCGTTTCTCTCCACAGTCGCCTCAGGCACGCCGCTCAGGCCGGGAGATTGGACCGAAAAACAAAAAGTTTTCAGTGCAATCTGTTGGTTTTCTTAGCTAGGAAATTGTTTTTGAATTGGCTCTATATGAACGAATTGGATTATTTTATGAATTATGATTATTATTAATTAATTGAATTCCAATTGGCTTGAATTGGACTTACTATCTAAGTGCCTTGAGATGACATTTGTTGTATTTGGCGCTATATAAATAAAAATGAATTGAATTGAATTGAATGCATACCCAACATTTCAGAGAATCTAGTATGCATCCGGGAACTTAAAAAAAGTTAAAGTTAGTAGTAGGAGAAGTATACAGTTTCGAACACAGCCTCAGACTGTTGGTGGGGAGAAGAGGGGAGGGACCATGAGACAATATGGCGGCCGCAACCATGTGCTCAGGAAGTCATGTGTTAGCCAGAGAAGCTACAACAATGGCTGCCATGTAGCCCACATGCTAACGGGAGATCTGTGTTAGCTCTTCCAGGTGAAAGTGAAGGGGGGGGACATGCTACAGTCTGACAGAGATCCCCGACCGGGGGTCCAGTTCTGGTTAACACAGACAGCAAATGTTAGCGTGAGACACATGTTGAGGTTCCAGGTTAAACTAAAGTAAAACAGTTAGTTTGCATAAAAGATCACAACTAACCATCAGAACTAAGATAAAAACCTTTGAAGAAAAGACTCAATACGATGCCCCTGCGGAGAAGTTAGTGACAGTAGTTAGTGACAGAAGTTAGTGACAGAAGTTAGTGACAGAGGTTAGTGACAGAAGTTAGTGACAGAAGTTAGTGACAGAGGTTAGTGACAGAAGTTAGTGACAGAAGTTAGTGACAGAAGTTAGTGACAGAGGTTAGTGACAGAAGTTAGTGACAGAGGTTAGTGACAGAGGTTAGTGACAGAGGTTAGTGACAGACGTTAGTGACAGAGGTTAGTGACAGAAGTTAGTGACAGAAGTTAGTGACAGAAGTTAGTGACAGAGGTTAGTGACAGAAGTTAGTGACAGAGGTTAGTGACAGAAGTTAGTGACAGAAGTTAGTGACAGAAGTTAGTGACAGAGGTTAGTGACAGACGTTAGTGACAGTAGTTAGTGACAGAAGTTAGTGACAGAAGTTAGTGACAGAAGTTAAGTTAGTGACAGAAGTTAGTGACAGAAGTTAAGTTAGTGACAGAGGTTAGTGACAGAAGTTAAGTTAGTGACAGTAGTTAGTGACAGAAGTTGGTGATAGAAGTTAGTGACAAAAGTTAAGTTAGTGACAGAAGTTAGTGACAAAAGTTAAGTTAGTAACAGAGGTTAGTGACAGAGGTTAGTGACTGAAGTTAGTGACAGAGGTTAGTGACAGAGGTTAGTGACAGAGGTTAGCGACAGAAGTTGTGACAGAAGTTAGTGACAAAAGTTAAGTTAGTGACAGAGGTTAGTGACAGAGGTTAGTGACAGACGTTAGTGACAGTAGTTAGTGACAGAAGTTAGTGACAGAAGTTAGTGACAGAAGTTAGTGACAGAAGTTAGTGACAAAAGTTAAGTTAGTAACAGAGGTTAGTGACAGAAGTTAAGTTAGTGACAGAGGTTAGTGACAGAAGTTAAGTTAGTGACAGTAGTTAGTGACAGAAGTTGGTGATAGAAGTTAGTGACAAAAGTTAAGTTAGTGACAGAAGTTAGTGACAAAAGTTAAGTTAGTAACAGAGGTTAGTGACAGAAGTTAAGTTAGTGACAGAGGTTAGTGACAGAAGTTAAGTTAGTGACAGTAGTTAGTGACAGAAGTTGGTGATAGAAGTTAGTGACAAAAGTTAAGTTAGTGACAGAAGTTAGTGACAAAAGTTAAGTTAGTAACAGAGGTTAGTAACAGAGGTTAGTGACAGAGGTTAGTGACAGAGGTTAGTGACTGAAGTTAGTGACAGAGGTTAGTGACAGAGGTTAGTGACAGAGGTTAGCGACAGAGGTTAGCGACAGAAGTTGTGACAGAAGTTAGTGACAAAAGTTAAGTTAGTGACAGAGGTTAGTGACAGAAGTTAGTGATAGAGGTTAGTGATAGAGGTTAGTGACAGAAGTTAGTGACAAAAGTTAGTGACTGAAGTTCGTGACAGAGGTTAGTGACAGAGGTTAGTGACTGAAGTTAGTGACAGAGGTTAGTGACAGAAGTTAGTGACAGAGGTTAGTGACTGAAGTTAGTGACAGAGGTTAGTGACAGAGGTTAGTGACAGAAGTTAGTGACAGAGGTTAGTGACAGAAGTTAGTGACTGAAGTTAGTGACAGTAGTTAGTGATCGAGGTTAGTGACAGAGGTTAGTGACTGAAGTTAGTGACAGAGGTTAGTGACTGAAGTTAGTGACAGAGGTTAGTGACAGAGGTTAGTGACAGAAGTTAGTGACAGAGGTTAGTGACAGAAGTTAGTGACAAAAGTTAGTGACAGAGGTTAGTGACAGAAGTTAGTGACAGCTAGGTTAGTGACTGAAGTTAGTGACAGAAGTTAGTGAAAAAAGTTAAGTTAGTGACAGAGGTTAGTGACAGAAGTTTGTGACAGAGGTTAGTGACTGAAGTTAGTGACAGAGGTTAGTGACAGAGGTTAGTGACTGAAGTTAGTGACAGAGGTTAGTGACAGAGGTTAGTGACTGAAGTTAGTGACAGAGGTTAGTGACAGAATTTAGTGACAGAGGTTAGTGACAGAAGTTTGTGACAGAGGTTAGTGACTGAAGTTAGTGACAGAGGTTAGTGACAGAGGTTAGTGACAGAAGTTAGTGACAGAGGTTAGTGACAGAAGTTAGTGACAGAGGTTAGTGACAGAAGTTAGTGACAGAGGTTAGTGACAGAAGTTAGTGACAAAAGTTAGTGACAGAGGTTAGTGACAGAAGTTAGTGACAGCTAGGTTAGTGACTGAAGTTAGTGACAGAAGTTAGTGAAAAAAGTTAAGTTAGTGACAGAGGTTAGTGACAGAAGTTTGTGACAGAGGTTAGTGACTGAAGTTAGTGACAGAGGTTAGTGACAGAGGTTAGTGACTGAAGTTAGTGACAGAATTTAGTGACAGAGGTTAGTGACAGAAGTTTGTGACAGAGGTTAGTGACTGAAGTTAGTGACAGAGGTTAGTGACAGAGGTTAGTGACAGAAGTTAGTGACAGAGGTTAGTGACAGAAGTTTGTGACAGAGGTTAGTGACTGAAGTTAGTGACAGAGGTTAGTGACAGAGGTTAGTGACTGAAGTTAGTGACAGAGGTTAGTGACAGTAGTTAGTGACAGAGGTTAGTGACAGAGGTTAGTGACAGAAGTTAGTGACAGAGGTTAGTGACAGAAGTTAGTGACAGAGGTTAGTGACAGAAGTTAGTGACAAAAGTTAGTGACAGCTAGGTTAGTGACTGAAGTTAGTGACAGAAGTTAGTGACAGCTAGGTTAGTGACTGAAGTTAGTGACAGAAGTTAGTGAAAAAAGTTAAGTTAGTGACAGAGGTTAGTGACAGAAGTTAGTGACAGAGGTTAGTGACTGAAGTTAGTGACAGAAGTTAGTGACAGAGGTTAGTGACTGAAGTTAGTGACAGAGGTTAGTGACTGAAGTTAGTGACAGAGGTTAGTGACAGAGGTTAGTGACAGAAGTTAGTGACAGAGGTTAGTGACAGAGGTTAGTGACAGAAGTTAGTGACAGAGGTTAGTGACAGAGGTTAGTGACTGAAGTTAGTGACAGAGGTTAGTGACTGAAGTTAGTGACAGAGGTTAGTGACAGAGGTTAGTGACAGAGGTTAGTGACAGAAGTTAGTGACAGTAGTTAGTGACAGAAGTTAGTGACAGAGGTTAGTGACAGAAGTTAGTGACAGAGGTTAGTGACAGAGGTTAGTGACAGAGGTTAGTGACAGAGGTTAGTGACAGAGGTTAGTGACAGAAGTTAGTGACTGAAGTTAGTGACAGTAGTTAGTGATCGAGGTTAGTGACAGAGGTTAGTGACTGAAGTTAGTGACAGAGGTTAGTGACTGAAGTTAGTGACAGAGGTTAGTGACAGAGGTTAGTGACAGAAGTTAGTGACAGAGGTTAGTGACAGAAGTTAGTGACAAAAGTTAGTGACAGAGGTTAGTGACAGAAGTTAGTGACAGCTAGGTTAGTGACTGAAGTTAGTGACAGAAGTTAGTGAAAAAAGTTAAGTTAGTGACAGAGGTTAGTGACAGAAGTTTGTGACAGAGGTTAGTGACTGAAGTTAGTGACAGAGGTTAGTGACAGAGGTTAGTGACTGAAGTTAGTGACAGAGGTTAGTGACAGAGGTTAGTGACTGAAGTTAGTGACAGAGGTTAGTGACAGAATTTAGTGACAGAGGTTAGTGACAGAAGTTTGTGACAGAGGTTAGTGACTGAAGTTAGTGACAGAGGTTAGTGACAGAGGTTAGTGACAGAAGTTAGTGACAGAGGTTAGTGACAGAAGTTAGTGACAGAGGTTAGTGACAGAAGTTAGTGACAAAAGTTAGTGACAGAGGTTAGTGACAGAAGTTAGTGACAGCTAGGTTAGTGACTGAAGTTAGTGACAGAAGTTAGTGAAAAAAGTTAAGTTAGTGACAGAGGTTAGTGACAGAAGTTTGTGACAGAGGTTAGTGACTGAAGTTAGTGACAGAGGTTAGTGACAGAGGTTAGTGACTGAAGTTAGTGACAGAATTTAGTGACAGAGGTTAGTGACAGAAGTTTGTGACAGAGGTTAGTGACTGAAGTTAGTGACAGAGGTTAGTGACAGAGGTTAGTGACAGAAGTTAGTGACAGAGGTTAGTGACAGAAGTTTGTGACAGAGGTTAGTGACTGAAGTTAGTGACAGAGGTTAGTGACAGAGGTTAGTGACTGAAGTTAGTGACAGAGGTTAGTGACAGTAGTTAGTGACAGAGGTTAGTGACAGAGGTTAGTGACAGAAGTTAGTGACAGAGGTTAGTGACAGAAGTTAGTGACAGAGGTTAGTGACAGAAGTTAGTGACAAAAGTTAGTGACAGCTAGGTTAGTGACTGAAGTTAGTGACAGAAGTTAGTGACAGCTAGGTTAGTGACTGAAGTTAGTGACAGAAGTTAGTGAAAAAAGTTAAGTTAGTGACAGAGGTTAGTGACAGAAGTTAGTGACAGAGGTTAGTGACTGAAGTTAGTGACAGAAGTTAGTGACAGAGGTTAGTGACTGAAGTTAGTGACAGAGGTTAGTGACTGAAGTTAGTGACAGAGGTTAGTGACAGAGGTTAGTGACAGAAGTTAGTGACAGAGGTTAGTGACAGAGGTTAGTGACAGAAGTTAGTGACAGAGGTTAGTGACAGAGGTTAGTGACTGAAGTTAGTGACAGAGGTTAGTGACTGAAGTTAGTGACAGAGGTTAGTGACAGAGGTTAGTGACAGAGGTTAGTGACAGAAGTTAGTGACAGTAGTTAGTGACAGAAGTTAGTGACAGAGGTTAGTGACAGAAGTTAGTGACAGAGGTTAGTGACAGAGGTTAGTGACAGAGGTTAGTGACAGAGGTTAGTGACAGAGGTTAGTGACAGAAGTTAGTGACAGAGGTTAGTGACAGAAGTTAGTGACAGAGGTTAGTGACAGAGGTTAGTGACAGAGGTTAGTGACAGAGGTTAGTGACAGAGGTTAGTGACTGAAGTTAGTGACAGAGGTTAGTGACAGAGGTTAGTGACAGAGGTTAGTGACAGAAGTTAGTGACAGTAGTTAGTGACAGAAGTTAGTGACAGAGGTTAGTGACTGAAGTTCGTGACAGAGGTTAGTGACTGAAGTTCGTGACAGAGGTTAGTGACAGAGGTTAGGGACAGAAGTTAGTGACAGAGTTTAGTGACAGAGGTTAGTGACAGAGGTTAGTGACAGAAGTTAGTGACAGTAGTTAGTGACAGAAGTTAGTGACAGAAGTTAGTGACAGAAGTTTCAGGGAGACTTGCGAGCTCAGGTGGGGGCGGGGCTTCCTTCTTCCATCTTTTAAAGAGGGGCTCAGATTAATCCTGCTGATGCTAATGGAGGATCAAACTTCCTGCTCAGTGCTGGCTGAATTAAGATGGCCATCACGGACCTTCTGATAACGTTGTCATGGAAACGAGCATTAACATCAGCTGTTGCCATGGCTACGGAGTTAATCCATCCTTTTCTCTGTCTGTGAAACAAAGCTTATTGTAACTCTGCCTGAGGCTCAAAGTAACCTGGAGCGAGGAGATGGTTCGTCCTGATGCAGCTGGACCGAGACGCTGAGACGAGTTTTATTTAAAGAAGCTTCATGATGGGAAAAGAGTCACCTCAAGAAAAGATGGAAATTGTTGTTCTTTCATCAGTCGACACTCATCATCACTGAAACAGAACTCACATGCTGGTTTAGAATAAATCTTTAAACTCAGAACACATGAAGGTCATTCAATTTTCACCAGAAAACAAGTAGTTGTTAGTCTTTGTGCTTTTCTGTTGTTTTGTGTTGTTTTGTGTTCTTTTTCTGTTTTATTTTGTGTTTTTTTTGCATTTTTATTTGTGTTCTGTTGCATTTTATTTTGTGTTCTTTTTCTGTTTTATTTAGTTTTTTCTGTTTTATTTTGTGTTTTTTTTTTGCGTTTTTTGTGTTTTATTTTGTGTGTTACCGTTTTATTTTCATTAATTCATCCATTGATTTATATCCAGGTTAATTTGTGATTTTAGTTAAGTTCTGGTGTTTTTCCATCAGTTCAGTTTGGAGATGGGTGTTCCACAAGGCTCTGTACTGGGGCCTCTGCTGCTATCATTCATAAATTTATCTAAAACTTACAGTTTGAAACTTACATTTAAACACAGATTCTGCGGGTTGGTGTTGGTGGAAAATACGTAACGTTTATGTCTGTCTATAACATATTTTAATCATCTTTTAAAAAAGGAGGATTTAAAAAAATTTGGCTTCCAAAGTCTAAAGATTTCTTTATTTGAATGTTTCTCGCATTATAAAAAGCTGTCATACCACTTTTGTTATTATCAAAAAAATGAAAGAATAATTTGAGTTTAATTTTAAACAAGAATCATTTTCTTTGAACTCATCTCGCAGCCAATCAGAATCCAGTGTTTAAGAATGAAAGGCAGGGAGCTGCTGTGGCTCTTGGGAGGTGAAGTGTTTCCCAGTTTAACACTCACGGTTGGTTTGGTAAACTGTTCGCCCGCAGCTGCTTCGCCGCTCTGTGGGAACATCTGGCTCATCTGCAGCCGCCGCTGGTCGGTCTGTCGACTCAGAGACTCAGAGCAGGATTTACAAGAGATTTGGATTTTCACCAGGCTCAGTTTTCTGTTTTCAGTTCATGCTGCAGAAAATGTGATGATTTTACATTCTTATGATGTTTGTATTTAAGATGTAAAAAACATTCAGCGTTCAGGAACATTATATTCACTAAAAACAAGATAAAAATCCATGAATATATTGTCTGACAGCTAAATACGTCTAAGGCCGCTTTACATAACAAGGTCTGAGCAGCACTTTGTGGCAGTTGGGAGGAAAACCTGGAGGCTTCTCACAACCTGGATTCATCTTCACACGAGTGATGAACAGCTGCATCTTTCCTTTAAAGGGTTTCTGTACGGATTCAATTAGGAACGAAAATTATTTCAAACAGCTCAAAAGCTGGACTCAGATTGTGTGAGAAGCTGTGTTACTCAGCAGAGAAACAGCTCAAATTAAAGCAGAAATGTGGCCTCGGAGGACACGATTCTGCGCTTTATTTTCAGTGGAGGCAGTTTGTAACAGTGGGAGGATTTTGGGGAGGTGGCAGCCTGTAAAATCCTTTCATTTCCCACAGAAGACGCAGGATTAGCTCAGCCAGGATGGTGACCCTCTGACCTGCTGAATCCACCTGTTCCTTAAAGCCTTCCTTCCTAGGGATGGGAATCGATGAGATTTTTACGATTCCAATTCCATTTTCGATTCTGCTTAACGATTCGGTTCTTTATCGGTTCTCATTTGGGGAAAAAGGACAACAAACCGGTTGATTAGCATCAACTTTGTTTAGTTTAGAAGTAACACGTCATGTTAGTTAAACTGTCTCTGTTTGGGGCTTTGTACTTAGGGTTGAGAATCTTTGTCATCTCCCTAGAAAATATAAAATGGGAATGAATGACTGAGTGAAACATCTGGTTAACTCAGAGGAAAACATGCAACTTTGTCATTCTCTGACTTTGCATACAATGTAATGCCTGAGAAGGCATTCATTTAACCTTAACCGTTAGTAACAGCAGGTTTTACAATGAGGCAAATGGTGCTAACATGATAGGCAGTGTTTGTTAGTTAGTTAGTTAGTTAGTTAGTAAGTAAGTTGGTTGATTGGTTAGTTGGTTGATTGGCTAGTTAGTTGGTTGATTGGTTAGTTGGTTAGTTAGTTGGTTGATTAGTTAGTTGGCTAGTTAGTTATTCAGTTAGTTGGTTGATAGGTTGGTTGGTTAGTTGGTTGGTTAGTTAGTTGGCTAGTTAGTTAGTTAGTTAGTTAGTTAGTTAGTTAGTTAGTTAGTTAGTTAGTTAGTTAGTTACAGTGTTAGCCGAGTGCTAACGTTAGTCTGGAGCGAATTGAAAACATTCTTTAATAATTATTTCATGCTGTGTGCACAAATGTTTCTGCATGTTGGTAATATTTCCTCCCTTTGATGAAATATCCACTATGAAAGTATTACAAGTTGCCCTGTTGTCGTCTTTTTTGAGCGAAGTGTAACCAAACTTTGGAGCGTTTGTGGCACTTGGGCACCATGTTTACTGCTGGCTGCACTGGACGTCGTTCGCGCCCAATGGGATCGAATAAGGGAATCGTTTGCAAAATTGGCAACCTTTTCCAAAGAATTGAAACACTGGGTACCGGTTCTCTACAAGAATCCCTAATCCTTCCTCAGATGGAAGCAGGAAACTGAAGCCGCTCTCAGACGGGATGCTTTTCTCAGAGTGCAACAGAAACGCTGTTTTTCTTTCTTCGAGCTTCCACTGGAGCTGCTTGATGGTGCTGTTTGGATGGAAATGTTCAGCCACAGTCACGAGAACGTGCACTAACCGAGCAACAGAACAATCCCAGCAACCGCAGAGTTTATTTAGAGGAACCGATGCCACAAAGACGCAGGTGACAGCAGATCTGAGCAGATCTGTGCAGCTGATATCAGACAGGATGATGTAACGCGTGATGTTCGCAGCAGAAACTGTGGCGGTTCCTAATCTGATCAGTGAGGAAGAAGGAAAACTGCCATCACCAAAGAGCTGCTGACCATCCAGCTGGACGGGGCTGCGAGGCATCGTGACAAACACACACTGAGGCTGGAGAGGACAAAGTTAACAGGGATGGAGGATGGGAAGTCCTGCTAACACACACACACACACACACACACACACACACACACACAGATGTGTCTTTGTGGGGACCTGGACGTTCAGATGCATTTCCAGGACTTTAACCCGTGACCTGCTGTGAGGCTCCGCCTCAGCAATTAGCTGGAAAACTTAAATTTAAAAAGAAACTGTGAATAACAGACTATGAACAGCAGAACAGCGAGAACCCAAAATGGACCCCTGAGGTACACCACAAGTAACAGGGACTGGAAAACGGAGCATTCCCCTGAATGAGCAGCCAAAGCTGAACTGTCAGAACTGAACCTGTGATGCCATCAGACTGTTCTGAAAACAGAATATCATCATCCACAGCATTCATTATTACCCCCGGCCTCATTTACCCCCGGCCTCATTCACACCTGGTTTCTGTCAGTATGGGGTGGTGAGGTAGGACACGGATGCGGACTTTTCACAAAGCAAAACAGGGTTTTATTGACAAAAACAAAGTTCAAACAAAAAGCGCGGCTGAGCCAGATTCAAAAACTAAACTGTGAAATAAATACTTGAAAAGACTAAACAAATGACTTAACACGAGGGGAAAATCAGGAATCATGGTAGAGGGGTAGGATCTCGCAAAACAATGAGGGAACCTGGAAACTAAATACTGTGGAGGGTGATCAGTGACTGGGTGCAGCTGGTGGGGCATGAACAGGTGACATGAGTGAAGCTAATGAACTGAGCATGGAAGTGAGGGGAAAAACAATGGCAAAACAAGTAAGAACTCCAAAACCAAGACCTGAAATCTAAAACATGATGAAACATAAAACTAAAAACATGGCAGAACCCACAGACATGACAGTTTCAGTTTGACTCATCCTGCCTCGACCGTCTCCTTCCTCTGTTGGTCTAACATCAGCCTGAACATGCACTGAAAAAAACAACTCATAAGATTCACTTAAAAAACCCTTTGTAAGTATTTGCACTCCAATGATTTAAGTAATATTTAATGCTGCAATATCAAGTAAATTTTACTTACCATAAAACATTACAGTTTTGAAGATATTAAGTCAAATTTACTTAATTACATCTAAGTTTTAAGTTATATTTATTTAAACAAAAATAAGTAAGGTGTACTTGTTTTTCATAGGCAGGAACATCATTTTACTCAAAATTTTAAGTAAATTTGCTGTTATGAAGTAACTTAGTAGATTTTAACGATACACTTTCAGAGTAAAGTTTATGTAGTATTTCTAGGTTTATGTACATACAACTATTAAACATTTAAATTGTATGAGGAAACCTAAGTAAAACCACAGCCATTATAACTAACAGCCTTGCCACTTACTATTAAGCCCCATTGTACCGGCTTTTTGGCTGCAGTTCCACCAGAATTCCACTGGGGGCGTCGGTGGAGACCAGAATGAATGGGGCCCAATGGAGCTAGATGCTACAAATGGTCAGTTTCACCTAAGTCTCCTCAAGAGCGCTCAGATTTGAATGTAGTTTCTGAGAGCTCAACATGGGTTTCAAGTCAAAAATCTACTGAACGAGTACATATATCCCTTTGATTTCTTACAGGTTGGCTTCTTGTTGTCCACAACGCGCTAGCATTGTGCTAATGACAGCTGGTCGACCAGCGAAAGAATGAATTACGACCAGAGGCACCGCTTGACGGCTGGCTCCATACCAAGCGACAACAGAATTAAGATGGACTTTTTCCGCTTATGTTACCACAGCCTAAGAATCTGTGATGTTACCACACATTCTCTCTTACTACAGCTCTTCCTTGAAAACGCTGCTGCCTTTGAGACCAACAACAAGCAGGATTGTTGCCGTAAAGCGGCATCTCCGGTCGTAAGCTATGTATGATGTCATATACACTTAAAATCCTTTTTTTTAAGCAAATGAGTGGCTCTAAAAATCTAAAACTCAGCCATGGGTATTTTCTAAACATCCTCTTTCGAACACAACATTCGAATTACTAGAGAAAAAATTATATCTTGAGATAAGGGCACGCTAGGGCGTATAGCTCCATAGAACTCCATTCATTCTGGTCTCCAAAAATTGAGCGCCCCACGTGGAAAGAGGGTGGAACTGCAACCAAAATCGCCTCGTTGGAAACCGG
Source organism: Odontesthes bonariensis (assembly GCF_027942865.1). Taxonomy (NCBI): domain Eukaryota; kingdom Metazoa; phylum Chordata; class Actinopteri; order Atheriniformes; family Atherinopsidae; genus Odontesthes; species Odontesthes bonariensis. The sequence continues at coordinate 58,150 of NC_134515.1, forward strand.
AAATGCACCGTGAGTGGCGAATCTGTACTATTATAGAATCTGTGGTAAAACTTAAGGCCCATTTATGGCCTACAAAACCGGCCGAAATTCGTCTGTCCGGTCCATACGTTGCTCCCGGAGCTTCTGTTTATGCCTCCGTCCGTATTGCGCATGTCCGTAAGAAATCCTCTAGAGGGCGGTATATATTGAGTCATTGTCGGCCGCGGGTTTGAGAAACATGGCGTCAATTGAGGAAGTTGCAGTCATACAAATGTATATACCCCCTGACCATCTCACAAGTCCTCTCCTCCATTACCTGCCATTTTTAAATCTTACATTTTTTTAATCTCCTACTCTTCGTTCTTCTTCTTCCTCCATAACTTCCGGAGCCAACACGCTCCTGACTCTCTACTGCCCCCACGAATTCCTCTGGTATTGCTCCGTTTCGCCCGGAGCTCACCGGATTGCTAAGCTCTTGACCTACGGACAAACTGACGGATGAAACGACCCCCGGAACCGGGTGAAAGCGTCCGTTTCCGTATTTACCGTAGGGCATAAATGGGCCTTTACTCTTCCCCCATAATTCATGTATTACGTTAAAGGATAACTGCGGTATTTTCAACATTACGCCTCTTTTATGAGTCGTCTGCAATGTTTTAGAACCCCCCTCACCGCTTTTTTGATGTTTACTGCTGTCTCCGGTATTTGCCTAATTTTGATTCTTCTCAACCTGCTTCAGAACGGCAAGTCATGCGCATGTCCAAAAAGGTCCGTAAAAGCACCATAAACGTCCGTTTTCAAAATCATCAACTCACCGGAGTGGTTACTGGTGTGCACTGGTAATCCATATCACATTTCGTTGCGAAAAGTTGCTTCTGTCGTGTTTTATTTGACATTTTGTAAATCCCATTGAGTTCTATTGAACTGGATGTTCGTTGATATTACTCCGCCATCAAGTGGTGTGGAGCAGTGTTTCCCAACCCTGGTCCTCAAGGCACACTGCCCTGCATGTTTTCCATGTTTCCCTGCTCCAGCACACCTGATTCAAATAAATGGGTCGTCCTCAGCCTTCTGGAGAGCTTTAAGACCTGACCCAATTATTAGACCGCAGTAAACATCAAAAAAGCGGTGAGGGGGGTTCTAAAACATTGCAGACGACTCATAAAAGAGGCTTAATGTTGAAAATACCGCAGTTCCCCTTTAATAAAATGTTTAATTTTACTTAAGAAGCTCTAGTTCTTACTGAATCTTAAAGATACAAAGTAGAAATTATGACAGTTACTCTAATAGAGTTTACTTCACCAAAAAGTCACTTTTTTCAGTGTGAACCCTGTGGTGAAGAACAAAGCGGGTTTGTTGGTTGGATTCGTCTCTGAGGTAGAAACAGAGGAAGCAGCCTGTGGATAAAGGGCCTCTCAGCTGATTCCATGCTGACTTGCTGTTTGGAAGCACTCGGCTGAGATACTGACTGTGTTTCTACCCTAGTTGGCACACAATACAAGCCACATTCACGCATTCACACACTCACGCATCAGGACTCATTGTCTGTCACACAGGGATGAACGCCTTGGTTCACGCCTACGGACACTTCGACATATGGTCTGAGGAAGCTGGGAATTGAACTCCTGACCTTCTCTCCCGGTTAACGAGCCGTCAAGGCTCAAACACTTTGTTACTAACTGCTCATCTTGCTTCTGTTCTTGCTCTTGGTGAAGGAGGACGCATTTCTCTCTGTCTCCCCACCCTCTCTTGGGTTTTGTCTTTTGGAGCCTCTCTTTACATTTCGTACGAATTCAAGAATGATGGATCTGGTCAGCTGGTCTCTCAACTAGGGATGGGAATTGATAAGATTTTAACGATTCCAATTCCATTTTCGATTCTGCTTAACGATTCGGTTCTTTGTCGGTTCCCTTATCGATTCTCATTTGGAGAAAAAGGACAACAAACCGGTCGGTTAGCATCAACTTTGTTTAGTTTAGAAGTAACACGAGTCATGAGCTCACAAACCCAACAACGGTGAGGCCCACATTGGTCTATCCTGGCCTGGGTAATTTAACTCTTCCTGCTCTGGTGAAAGGAGAAGCTGGAGGTAGACGTGAACTGGGGGTAGCACCACCAGCCTCTGGCTCTGAGCCAGTCAGGCTCTGTCTCTCATGATTTCATCTAAATGTAATGCCTGAGAAGGCATTCATTTAACCTTAACCGTTACTAACAGCAGCTTTTACAATCAGGCAAATGGTGCTAACATGATAGGCAGTGTTTGTTAGTTAGTTACCTGCAGTGTTAGCCGAGGACATGCTAACGTTGCTAACGCTGCTGGGTTCAGATTCACCAACGTTAGTCCGGAGCGGATCGAAAACGCGACATTCATTCATAGTTATTGCATGTTGGTAGTATTTCCTCCCTTTGGTGAAATATTCACTTTACAAGTTGCCCTGTTGTCGTCTTTTTTAGGGATGTGTAACCAAACTTTCGAGCGTTTGTACCGCTTGGGCGCCATGTTTACTGTTGGCTGCTGGCTGCGCTGGACTCGCCACGCAATGTTGCGTGGTGACGTCATTCGCGCCCACTGGAATCGATAAGGGAATCGTTTGCAAAATCGCCAAAACGATTCCAAGGAATTGAAACACTGGGAATCGGTTCTCAACAAGAACCGGTTCTCGATTCCCATCCCTACTCTCAACGCATTTGATCAAATTTTCTCTAATGCAAAATTGGGAGCAGGAGAACCCTCGTGCCCTGGCGGGACATTCTTCGCTGGATACTCAATGGACTCCTGGGGGAAGTGGAGAATGTTGTCAGTCGAGGATGTTGAAGATTTATACACATTTGGATTTATGATTACTGGTTTCCTGCTGTTTGGAGCTGGAGGATACCTGGCATATCAAGTTGGCAGAGCAATCAGCACTCAGACTGAGATGCTACGTGAGCAGAATGGGAAGCTGGATGTGACCCTTACACAGGTTCAGCAGGCCGGCTGAGGTTCCTGGACTCAGAAGAGAAATGGGATAAATCTGGGAGAAAGCTGATCGCTCGGACCGGGCGGAAATGTCCTGGAATTTGGCTGTTAGGATTCACCATTGAGACGCACCAGCAAAGACTTCAAGGCAGGCAGAAAAATGAAGAGTCTGCCTGACCCAAACAGTTTTGTGATCTGAGTCTGGCTCCCCTGTGCTGGCCTTGGCTGCCAGCTGCAGCTTCTCCTGGATGCTATGTAAATAAGACGCTCTGCCCCATGGGCTCCCTCCCCTTCCTGAGGACTCCTGTGGAAACTGTTTAGGCTGATAAACTTTCCATCGCATTATCGAGGACAATGGCCTCTGAGACAGTGCTTCATGGACTTACTTTCACACACACACACACACACACACACACACACACACACATGCTCAATGATTAACATACGCAATTCCCACACCTCCTCACCGGTCCCAATGCTTGATGTTGTGTGTATGTGTTGCTTTTTTAGATTTTTTTTTGCAATCTCAAACTGTATCCTGGTAAGGGTAAAGTGTGAAATATGATTTTTGTCCTCCTCTCACCTAATGTGGCAGCGCTTATCACTGAGCTGCATGGCCACGGTCACCCGTCTCCCTCGTTTTGTTTTGTATGTTGTCTGTCTGGATGGGTGAACTGGAACTGCTTGTAATTTCCCCCTCGGGGATTAATAAAGTATTTTGAATTTTGAATAACCTCATCAGAGAGCTAGCTTAACAGTTAGATAAAAAAGGCTAATCAGCCATGAGGGCCTCGAACAGCTTCACACATGGCCAACCTCGAGTGATGCGTGAGACTCTGGGAGCAATGCATGCTGGTTAGAAATCATCTCAGCAGAGCGCCACCAAGTCACATGACACTGAAACCCGGGGGGGGGGGGGGGGGGGTTAGTTGGACATTCTTCTCTCAGATCTGAGAGAAGAAGAGCAGAAAGGACAGAACAGCAGCAGTCGGGACGACCTTGGTGCCTGAACCCTGCACCAGGTTCAGGTTTAGATTTAGATTCAGGGTTCAGGTTCAGGTTTAGGTTCAGGTTTAGGTTCAGGGTTCAGGGTTCAGGTTTAGGTTTAGGTTTAGGTTTAGGTTTAGGTTCAGGTTCAGGTTTAGGTTCAGGGTTCAGGTTCAGGTTTAGGTTTAGGTTTAGGTTCAGGTTCAGGGTTCAGGGTTAGGTTTAGGTTTAGGTTTAGTTTCAGAGTTCAGGGTTCAGGGTTAGGTTCAGGGTTCAGGTTTAGGTTTAGGTTCAGGGTTCAGGTTCAGGTTTAGGTTTAGGTTTAGGTTTAGGTTTAGGTTCAGGTTCAGGGTTCAGGGTTAGGTTTAGGTTTAGGTTCAGGGTTCAGGTTCAGGTTTAGGTTTAGGTTTAGGTTTAGGTTCAGGTTCAGGGTTCAGGGTTAGGTTTAGGTTTAGGTTTAGTTTCAGGGTTCAGGGTTAGGTTTAGGTTCAGGGTTCAGGTTCAGGTTTAGGTTCAGGGTTCAGGTTCAGGTTTAGGTTTAGGTTTAGGTTTAGGTTCAGGTTCAGGGTTCAGGGTTAGGTTTAGGTTTAGGTTTAGTTTCAGGGTTCAGGGTTAGGTTTAGGTTTAGGTTTAGTTTCAGAGTTCAGGGTTAGGTTCAGGGTTCAGGTTTAGGTTCAGTTTCAGAGTTCAGGGTTCAGGGTTAGGTTTAGGTTTAGGGTTCAGGTTTAAGGGTTCAGGTTTAGGTTCAGGTTCAGGGTTCAGTTCAGGGTTCAGGTTTAGGTTCAGTTCAGGGTTCAGGGTTAGGTTCAGGTTTAGGTTCAGGGTTCAGGTTTAGGTTTAGGTTTAGGTTCAGGGTTCAGGGTTCGGTTTACGTTTAGGTTTAGGTTCAGGGTTCAGGTTCAGGGTTCAGAGTTCAGGGTTCAGGGTTAGGTTTAGGTTTAGGTTTAGGTTCAGGGTTCCGGTTCAGGTTCAGGTTTAGGCTTAGGGTTCAGGTTTAAGGGCTCAGGGTTCAGGTTTAGGTTTAGGTCAATGTTTACGTTTAGGTTCAGGGTTCAGGTTTAGGTTTAGGTTCAGGGTTCGGTTTAGGTTTAGGTTTAGGTTCAGGTTTAGGTTTAGGTTCAGGGTTCAGGTTTAGGTTTAGGTTCAGGGTTCAGGTTTAGGTTTAGGTTCAGGGTTCGGGTTCGGGTTTAGGTTTAGGTTTAGGTTTAGGTTTGGGTTTGGGTTCAGGTTTAGGTTTAGGTTTAGGTTCAGGGTTTAGGTTTAGGTTCAGGGTTCGGTTTAGGTTTAGGTTTAGGTTCAGGGTTTAGGTTTAGGTTCAGGGTTCAGGTTTAGGTTCAGGGTTCAGGTTTAGGTTTAGGTTTAGGTTTAGGTTCAGGGTTCAGGTTTAGGTTCAGGGTTCAGGTTTAGGTTTAGGTTCAGGGTTCGGGTTTAGGTTTGGGTTTGGGTTCAGGTTTAGGTTTAGGTTTAGGTTCAGGTTCAGGTTCAGGGTTCGGTTCAGGGTTAGGTTCAGGGTTAGGTTTAGGTTCAGGGTTCAGGTTTAGGTTCAGGGTTCAGGGTTCAGGTTTAGGTTCAGGTTCAGGGTTCAGCGTTCAGGTTTAGGTTTAGGTTTAGGTTCAGGGTTCAGTTCAGGATTAGGTTCAGGGTTAGGTTTAGGTTCAGGGTTAGGGTTAGGTTTAGGTTCAGGGTTCAGGTTTAGGTTTAGGTTTAGGTTTAGGTTCAGGGTTCAGGGTTCAGGTTCAGGTTTAGGTTCAGGGTTCAGGTTTAGGTTTAGGTTCAGGTTTAGGTTCAGGTTCAGTTCAGGGTTAGGTTTAGGTTCAGGGTTCAGGGTTCAGGTTTAGGTTTAGGTACAGGGTTCAGGGTTTAGGTTTAGGTTTAGGTTCAGGGTTCAGGTTTAGGTTTAGGTTTAGGTTCAGGTTTAGGTTCAGGGTTCAGTTCAGGGTTCAGTTCAGGGTTAGGTTCAGGGTTAGGTTTAGGTTCAATTTCAGAGTTCAGGGTTCAGGGTTAGGTTCAGGGTTCAGGTTTAGGTTCAGTTTCAGGGTTCAGAGTTCAGGGTTAGGTTTAGGTTTAGGTTTAGGTTCAGGGTTCCGGTTCAGGTTCAGGTTTAAGGGTTCAGGTTTAGGTTTAGGTTCAGGGTTCAGGGTTCGGTTTACGTTTAGGTTTAGTTTGAGGTTTAGGTTCAGGTTCAGGTTCAGGGTTCAGGTTTAGGTTTAGGTTCAGGGTTCAGGGTTAGGTTTAGGTTTAGGTTTAGGTTCAGGTTCAAGTTTAGGTTCAGGTTTAAGTTTAGGGTTCAGGTTTAAGGGTGTAGGGTTCAGGTTTAGGTTTAGGTTCAGGTTCAGGTTCAGGGTTTGGGTTTAGGTTCAGGTTCAGGTTTTAGGTTTAGGTTCAGGGTTTAGGTTTAGGTTCAGGTTTAGGTTCAGGGTTTGGGTTTGGGTTTGGGTTTAGGTTTAGGTTTAGGTTCAGGGTTTAGGTTTAGGTTTAGGTTTAGGTTCAGGGTTTGGGTTTGGGTTTGGGTTAGGGTTTAGGCTTAGGCTTAGGTTTAGGTTCAGGTTCAGGGTTTAGGTTCAGGGTTTAGGTTTAGGTTCAGGTTCAGGGTTTAGGTTCAGGGTTTAGGTTCAGGGTTTAGGTTTAGGTTCAGGTTCAGGGTTTGGGTTTAGGTTCAGGGTTTAGGTTTAGGTTCAGGTTCAGGGTTTGGGTTTAGGTTCAGGTTCGGGTTCAGGTTCAGGGTTTAGGTTCAGGTTCAGGTTCAGGGTTTGGGTTTAGGTTCAGGTTCGGGTTCAGGTTCAGGGTTTAGGTTCAGGTTCAGGTTCAGGGTTTGGGTTTAGGTTCAGGTTCGGGTTCAGGTTCAGGGTTTAGGTTCAGGTTCAGGTTCAGGGTTTAGGTTCAGGTTCAGGGTTTAGGTTCAGGGTTCAGGTTCAGGTTTAGGTTC
>NC_134515.1:70000-80000 GCF_027942865.1 Odontesthes bonariensis
ACAGGTGAGAAAACATGCTAATACAGGTGAGACAACATGCTAATGACCATGTGAGACAACATTATTTTATGATCATAACAATCATTTATCTTTCATGACTAAATAAATTACAGTAGAAATATACCTGAAGCTGATGATGTCACTTCCTCCTCAGGTCCAGGGCAGTAATCAGGTCCAACGAGCTCCACGAGCGTTATACTGTCTGAAGCTCAACAACCCAATCAGACGGGCCGCACTCTCCATCGTCGAGTGGAAGTATCCTTTAGTCTGACCAATCAGCTGCTACGATCATGCTGCTCCACTCTGAGCTGACGGGATGATGGAAGTATTATTGATTATTGGAAGTAAATCATTACTGAGTATAACACGAAATTCACATGTCCAAAGAAAAAGGGATGTTATGAACATCTGCACTGATCTCTACATGTGAACGGGACAATAATTCAAACTCTGAAATTAGAATCTACATTCACGATGCAACTAGTGAGTTGATTTACGTGAAGTGACCAAAGACGATTGTTTCTTTTATAATAAAATAAAATCAATGCGGGGCTCAAAGGAGAGTTCAGATATAGTTCATGCTCTGGGACTGTTTGTTATTAATCTTTTCATTGTTTTGGCACCAGACTCTAAAGAGTCCTGGATTTGTGACGCATCAGAACCAAAGACGTAGATAACGAGGATAAAGCTGTCATCAGCATAAAGACGAACAGAACAATTTGAGCACATTTAGGCTCGTTTATTTGGAATAGTGAAAAAGAGGTAGAACCCTCTTTTTCATTCAACTCAGTAAAGACTGAAAGACAATGTATTGTTGTCTCTTATAAAGGGAGCAGAACCTTTAGAGTAAACAGATTCAGGACTTGAACAGGAAGTGTACAGGTAAAAAGCTGAAAAACTCACTTGTTGCCTCAGTTGCCATTAAAGCCGACAGAAAGTAATTCCTGTTCCTGTTAAAGCCAACAGAAAGTAGTTCCCGTTAAAGCCGACAGAAAGTAGTTCCCGTTAAAGCCAACAGAAAGTAGGTCCCGTTAAAGCCGACAGAAAGTAGTTCCTGTTCCTGTTAAAGCCGACAGAAAGTAGTTCCTGTTCCTGTTAAAGCAGACAGAAAGTAGTTCCTGTTCCTGTTAAAGCAGACAGAAAGTAGTTCCTGTTCCTGTTAAAGCAGACAGAAAGTAGTTCCTGTTCCTGTTAAAGCAGACAGAAAGTAGTTCCTGTTCCTGTTAAAGCAGACAGAAAGTAGTTCCTGTTCCTGTTAAAGCAGACAGAAAGTAGTTCCTGTTCCTGTTAAAGCCGACAGAAAGTAGTTCCTGTTCCCGTTAAAGCAGACAGAAAGTAGTTCCTGTTCCTGTTAAAGCCGACAGAAAGTAGTTCCTGTTCCTGTTAAAGCCGACAGAAAGTAGTTCCTGTTCCCGTTAAAGCAGACAGAAAGTAGTTCCTGTTCCCGTTAAAGCCGACAGAAAGTAGTTCCTGTTCCCGTTAAAGCCGACAGAAAGTAGTTCCTGTTCCTGTTAAAGCAGACAGAAAGTAGTTCCTGTTCCTGTTAAAGCCGACAGAAAGTAGTTCCTGTAAAGCCGACAGAAAGTAGTTCCTGTTCTTGTTAAAGCCGACAGAAAGTAGTTCCTGTTCCTGTTAAAGCAGACAGAAAGTAGTTCCTGTTCCTGTTAAAGCAGACAGAAAGTAGTTCCCGTTAAAGCCGACAAAGTAGTTCCTGTTCCCATTAAAGCCGACAGAAAGTAGTTCCTGTTCCCGTTAAAGCCGACAGAAAGTAGTTCCTGTTCCTGTTAAAGCCGACAGAAAGTAGTTCCTGTTCCTGTTAAAGCCGACAGAAAGTAGTTCCTGTTCCTGTTAAAGCCGACAGAAAGTAGTTCCTGTTCCTGTTAAAGCCGACAGAAAGTAGTTCCTGTTCCTGTTAAAGCAGACAGAAAGTAGTTCCTGTTCCTGTTAAAGCAGACAGAAAGTAGTTCCTGTTCCTGTTAAAGCCGACAGAAAGTAGTTCCTGTAAAGCCGACAGAAAGTAGTTCCTGTTCTTGTTAAAGCCGACAGAAAGTAGTTCCTGTTCCTGTTAAAGCAGACAGAAAGTAGTTCCTGTTCCTGTTAAAGCAGACAGAAAGTAGTTCCTGTTCCTGTTAAAGCAGACAGAAAGTAGTTCCTGTTCCTGTTAAAGCCGACAGAAAGTAGTTCCTGTTCCTGTTAAAGCAGACAGAAAGTAGTTCCTGTTCCTGTTAAAGCAGACAGAAAGTAGTTCCTGTTCCTGTTAAAGCCGACAGAAAGTAATTCCTGTTCCTGTTAAAGCAGACAGAAAGTAGTTCCTGTTCCTGTTAAAGCAGACAGAAAGTAGTTCCTGTTCTCGTAAAAGCCGACAGAAAGTAGTTCCCGTTAAAGCCGACAGAAAGTAGTTCCTGTTCCTGTTAAAGCAGACAGAAAGTAGTTCCTGTTCTCGTTAAAGCCGACAGAAAGTAGTTCCTGTTCCTGTTAAAGCCGACAGAAAGTAGTTCCTGTTCCTGTTAAAGCCGACAGAAAGTAGTTCCTGTAAAGCCGACAGAAAGTAGTTCCTGTTCTTGTTAAAGCCGACAGAAAGTAGTTCCTGTTCCTGTTAAAGCAGACAGAAAGTAGTTCCTGTTCCTGTTAAAGCAGACAGAAAGTAGTTCCCGTTAAAGCCGACAAAGTAGTTCCTGTTCCCGTTAAAGCCGACAGAAAGTAGTTCCTGTTCCCGTTAAAGCCGACAGAAAGTAGTTCCTGTTCCCGTTAAAGCCGACAGAAAGTAGTTCCTGTTCCCGTTAAAGCCGACAGAAAGTAGTTCCTGTTCCCGTTAAAGCCGACAGAAAGTAGTTCCTGTTCCCGTTAAAGCCGACAGAAAGTAGTTCCTGTTCCTGTTAAAGCAGACAGAAAGTAGTTCCTGTTCCTGTTAAAGCAGACAGAAAGTAGTTCCTGTTCCTGTTAAAGCAGACAGAAAGTAGTTCCTGTTCCTGTTAAAGCCGACAGAAAGTAGTTCCTGTAAAGCCGACAGAAAGTAGTTCCTGTTCTTGTTAAAGCCGACAGAAAGTAGTTCCTGTTCCTGTTAAAGCAGACAGAAAGTAGTTCCTGTTCCTGTTAAAGCAGACAGAAAGTAGTTCCTGTTCCTGTTAAAGCAGACAGAAAGTAGTTCCTGTTCCTGTTAAAGCCGACAGAAAGTAGTTCCTGTTCCTGTTAAAGCAGACAGAAAGTAGTTCCTGTTCCTGTTAAAGCAGACAGAAAGTAGTTCCTGTTCCTGTTAAAGCCGACAGAAAGTAATTCCTGTTCCTGTTAAAGCAGACAGAAAGTAGTTCCTGTTCCTGTTAAAGCAGACAGAAAGTAGTTCCTGTTCTCGTAAAAGCCGACAGAAAGTAGTTCCCGTTAAAGCCGACAGAAAGTAGTTCCTGTTCCTGTTAAAGCAGACAGAAAGTAGTTCCTGTTCTCGTTAAAGCCGACAGAAAGTAGTTCCTGTTCCTGTTAAAGCCGACAGAAAGCTGTCATCAGCATAAAGACGAACAGAACAATTTGAGCACATTTAGGCTCGTTTATTTGAAATGGTGAAAAAGAGGTAGAACCCTCTTTTTCATTCAACTCAGTAAAGACTGAAAGACAATGTATTGTTGTCTCTTATAAAGGGAGCAGAACCTTTACGTTAAACAGATTCAGGACTTGAACAGGAAGTGATCTTGGTTACATTTAGTCGTTCCTCGTGTCTGTCAGTCGGGTTTAGACAAAGAAAAGCTTCTACAGAGTGTCGAACATCTTCCTCAGCGCATTCTCAGACCTTTTGATATCTTCATCCTGTTAGCCATCTTTGCTAACTGTGTCGCTCTGGGAGTTTCCAAACCGTTTCCCGAGGATGACTCAAACTCCACAAACCACGACCTGGTGAGCACAACGTTCTGAGTATGATGATGATGTTTATGAGGATTTGTTTATGTGTTATTATTTATTTATTTATTTTTATTATATGTTTATTCAGGACAGAGGTTCAGAAGGTCCTTTGTCCCCACAGCCAGAAGGCTTTTTAACAGGGACTGCTGAGTTCTTCTCAAATTGATTGATTGATTTTTTTTGTTTGTTTATTTAGTCATTTATTATTATTATTAGTTAGTAGCAGTATTTTTACTAGAATTGGTATTATTATTGTTGTTGTTAATACAATCATTGTAAATATTTAAAATGTTGAGCTACTTGACAAATTTGAATTCCCCCCATTGGGGGATGAATAAAGTATTTTTTTAATTCTATTTCTATTCTATGATTATGTTTATGTTTATGTTTATGCATTTAGCAGACGCTTTTAGAGTTACTCAGTGAACGATGAGCAGGAACACTGGGAGAACCTTCCAAACTCTGGAGATGTTTCAGCCATGCTAACAGTTTCCCTTTACTTTCACTCATTGTGCTAAGCTAACCTCTACGGGGGATAAAAATGGTCTCAATGTGAAGCGCCTGAGCTGGAGGTTTTCCTCTGAGCCTCCTCCAACACTCGGAGCTGCTTCCAGCCGGTTCCAGCCCAGACTTCACCAGGTCATGCTTCACTCTGCGGGGTTGTCCTGCAGAATAAAGCTCCACGGTGTTCCCAGCCCGAGTCGTGGTGTTCAGTGGTCTCAGATAGACGCTGGGGCAGCAGATGATTGACGGGTCTGTGATCAGTCCTGAGGAGTTTCTGCTCGGATGCTTCGGCTCCGTCTCTTTTCTGTGTGTCTCTCCAACTTCGTTTACAGTTGGGTTGCACTCACTGTTGCATGCATTCACTTCCTGTTGGAGTGATGGCCTGCCTGGCCCAGCTCTGACTGGGCTGCAGCTACACGATTCAATCTGAGTTAAAGCAGCTAAACTCAGATTTCAGCAGGGAAATTAGTCAAAGCAGAATGAATGTTGGAGATGAACCTAAAGAGGATCAGCAGCTTGATGTTCAGCTGATATTCAGCATCACTCTCAGCGCTCTTATGATAAATGATGATGCTTAACATTAAATACTCACTAATTATTTTGTGAATTTGTTCCCCTGATTTAAAATAATTAAGGAAACATCTCAAACCCCACTTCTGAGTATTTAGAGAACAGAACCAAACGTAGAACCTGCTGCAGCAGCACTCAGTGAAAGTTGTTCTGGAGTCACAGAAAGACAGAAGACAGAAGAAAGACTTTCTAACAGGAACTACTTTCCAGTATGGACACAAAAATAAAAAAAAGAACGGTCTTTCCCGTTAAAGCCCACAGAAAGTAAAGCCGACAGAAAGTAGTTCCCGTTAAAGCCGACAGAAAGTAGTTCCCGTTAAAGCCGACAGAAAGTAGTTCCCGTTCCTGTTAAAGCCGACAGAAAGTAGTTCCCGTTCATGTTAAAGCCGACATAAAGTAGTTCCCGTTCTTGTTAAAGCCGACAGAAAGTAGTTCCTGTAAAGCCGACATAAAGTAGTTCCCATTCCTGTTAAAGCCGACATAAAGTAGTTCCCGTTCATGTTAAAGCCGACAAAAAGTAGTTCCCGTTAAAGCCAACAGAAAGTAGTTCCCCTTAAAGCCGACAGAAAGTAGTTGCCGTTAAAGCCGACACAAAGTAGTTGCCGTTAAAGCCGACACAAAGTAGTTCCTGCTGTGTTCTCTGGTTCCGATGAATCATTTTCTGTGTTCCAGGAACAAGTGGAGTACGTCTTCCTCATCATCTTCACCATCGAGACCTTCCTGAAGATCCTGGCCTACGGCCTGGTCATGCACCCCAGCTCCTACATTCGCAACGGCTGGAACCTGCTCGACTTCGTCATTGTCATCGTCGGGTAAGAAAACAGAACCTGATGGTTCTCCGGTTCTTCTGGTGAATTCTGTTCCTCGTTCTCGGTTTCTGGACTCGGATAAGAACCAGGACAGGAAGGGATGCCACCGTTTCTGAAACTGAGGGACGAAGGCAGTCTGACATGCTGCAGGAACATGTGACGTATTAAAAACAGTGTTAAAAACAGGAAATGTGCAGGTTCTGACCCAAAGACGACCTGAAACAGTCAGCTGATGCAGGTTCTGACCCAAAGACGACCAGAAACAGTCAGCTGATGCAGGTTCTGACCCAAAGACGACCTGAAACAGTCAGCTGATGCAGGTTCTGACCCAAAGACGACCAGAAACAGTCAGCTGATGCAGGTTCTGACCCAAAGACGACCAGAAACAGTCAGCTGCTGCAGGTTCTGACCCAAAGACGACCTGAAACAGTCAGCTGCTGCAGGTTCTGACCCAAAGAGGACCTGAAACAGTCAGCTGCTGCAGGTTCTGACCCAAAGACGACCTGAAACAGTCAGCTGCTGCAGGTTCTGACCCAAAGACGACCAGAAACAGTCAGCTGCTGCAGGTTCTGACCCAAAGAGGACCAGAAACAGTCAGCTGCTGCAGGTTCTGACCCAAAGAGGACCAGAAACAGTCAGCTGCTGCAGGTTCTGACCCAAAGACGACCAGAAACAGTCAGCTGCTGCAGGTTCTGACCCAAAGACGACCTGAAACAGTCAGCTGATGCAGGTTCTGACCCAAAGAGGACCAGAAACAGTCAGCTGCTGCAGGTTCTGACCCAAAGACGACCTGAAACAGTCAGCTGCTGCAGGTTCTGACCCAAAGACGACCTGAAACAGTCAGCTGCTGCAGGTTCTGACCCAAAGAGGACCAGAAACAGTCAGCTGCTGCAGGTTCTGACCCAAAGAGGACCAGAAACAGTCAGCTGCTGCAGGTTCTGACCCAAAGACGACCTGAAACAGTCAGCTGCTGCAGGTTCTGACCCAAAGAGGACCTGAAACAGTCAGCTGATGCAACAGCGGTTCTGCCCTCCGGCCCGTCACCTGCTGCAGGTTCTGAGCTGCGTCCTCCACGCTGGTTCGTGTCCTCGCTGCAGGGACGTGACTCGACGTCCTCGGGGCCATGATGGCGCTGGAGATGATAAAACCTGTTGTCACGGTAACGCTGCCTGAGGATGCTGTGTCCCGCTCTGCATGCTGAGAGGATGCAGATTCCAGGAATATGAGCTTTGATCTGTGCTGAGGATAAATCAGGCTGGTGAGACTTTAGGGTCCAAAGTTCAGGGTCGACCTCAGAAGTTCTTCCTATCTGCTCCAGGATGGTCCAAAGTTTAAGGCTCGACCTCAGAAGTTCTTCCTATCTGCTCCAGGATGGTCCAAAGTTTAAGGCTCGACCTCAGAAGTTCTTCCTATCTGCTCCAGGATGGTCCAAAGTTTAAGGCTCGACCTCAGAAGTTCTTCCTATCTGCTCCAGGATGGTCCAAAGTTTAAAGCTCGACCTCAGAAGTTCTTCCTATCTGCTCCAGGATGGTCCAAAGTTTAAGGCTCGACCTCAGAAGTTCTTCCTATCTGCTCCAGGATGGTCCAAAGTTCAGGGTCGACCTCAGAAGTTCTTCCTATCTGCTCCAGGATGGTCCAAAGTTTAAGGTCGACCTCAGAAGTTCTTCCTATCTGCTCCAGGATGGTCCAAAGTTTAAGGTCGACCTCAGAAGTTCTTCCTATCTGCTCCAGGATGGTCCAAAGTTTAAGGCTCGACCTCAGAAGTTCTTCCTATCTGCTCCAGGATGGTCCAAAGTTTAAAGCTCGACCTCAGAAGTTCTTCCTATCTGCTCCAGGATGGTCCAAAGTTTAAGGTCGACCTCAGAAGTTCTTCCTATCTGCTCCAGGATGGTCCAAAGTTTAAAGGTCGACCTCAGAAGTTCTTCCTATCTGCTCCAGGATGGTCCAAAGTTTAAAGCTCGACCTCAGAAGTTCTTCCTATCTGCTCCAGGATGGTCCAAAGTTTAAGGTCGACCTCAGAAGTTCTTCCTATCTGCTCCAGGATGGTCCAAAGTTTAAAGCTCGACCTCAGAAGTTCTTCCTATCTGCTCCAGGATGGTCCAAAGTTTAAAGGTCGACCTCAGAAGTTCTTCCTATCTGCTCCAGGATGGTCCAAAGTTTAAAGCTCGACCTCAGAAGTTCTTCCTATCTGCTCCAGGATGGTCCAAAGTTTAAGGTCGACCTCAGAAGTTCTTCCTATCTGCTCCAGGATGGTCCAAAGTTTAAAGCTCGACCTCAGAAGTTCTTCCTATCTGCTCCAGGATGGTCCAAAGTTTAAGGGTCGACCTCAGAAGCTCTTCCTATCTGCTCCAGGATGGTCCAAAGTTCAGGGTCGACCTCAGAAGTTCTTCCTATCTGCTCCAGGATGGTCCAAAGTTTAAGGTCGACCTCAGAAGTTCTTCCTATCTGCTCCAGGATGGTCCAAAGTTTAAGGTCGACCTCAGAAGTTCTTCCTATCTGCTCCAGGATGGTCCAAAGTTTAAAGCTCGACCTCAGAAGTTCTTCCTATCTGCTCCAGGATGGTCCAAAGTTCAGGGTCGACCTCAGAAGTTCTTCCTATCTGCTCCAGGATGGTCCAAAGTTCAGGGTCGACCTCAGAAGTTCTTCCTATCTGCTCCAGGATGGTCCAAAGTTTAAGGGTCGACCTCAGAAGTTCTTCCTATCTGCTCCAGGATGTGCAGCTGAGCTACAGAAACCTGCTGAATTTAAAACAGATTCTCTCAACAGGGACTTTACGAGCTCACTGAGACTTCTTCTGATTCGGACCATAGAAGGAGTTTGTGTTCGGAAAAGATGATGAACACTAGAAAGTTCTGGGGAACCCTCAGCTGACCCAGGAAGTGAAGGAAGCTATCAGTCCAGGATCAGGTGATGGGTAGAACACTTTCATAAAGTAGTCTCTGGCCTCGGTTCACAGCAGAAACTCAAACTAATCCCTAAAGAGGGGGCTGCTGTGGTCACATGTCCTGCGTTCCAGGATCTCAAAGCTCATCTGGGTACAGGAGAGTCCACTTTCTGGACCTTCCAACTGTTTTTCCTCCCACTGGAGTTCTGTTGGCTTCATCAGATCTGGACCTTCAGCAGGACCTTCAGCAGGACCATCATATACCCAGCCTGGGTTTCTGTGGCTGTCCCAGTCTGGGTTCTTTTCCACAGCAGGACCTTCAGCAGGACCTTCAGCAGGACCGTCATATACCCAGCCTGGGTTTCTGTGGCTGTCCCAGTCTGGGTTCTTTTCCACAGCAGGACCTTCAGCAGGACCTTCAGCAGGACCGTCATATACCCAGCCTGGGTTTCTGTGGCTGTCCCAGTCTGGGTTCTTTTCCACAGATCTGGACCGAGGTGAGCCGGAGGTAAAGAATGGCAACACAAGCATCGAGAAACAAGCAGCGAGTCTGCACTCACCCTTAAAGACCGGAACCACCAAGACCCCCACAGGGCCTCAGAGAGGGGCTTCTCGTCCTTCACACTTATGTGGTTCAACATCTAACCTGGATCCCCAAGTTTGGGTTCCAGGTTTGGGACCCTAACCCAAATCTAAATGTCTCAGACACGTCTTTACTGGTTTGTGAACCCCTGAGAAACATCCAGACGGAGCTGATAAAGGAGTAACTAACCTGTTGATGGATGGATGGATGGATGGATGGATGGATGGATGGATGGATGGATGGATGGATGGATGTAAGGATGGATGGATGGAAGGATGGATGGATGGAAGGATGGATGGAAGGATGGAAGGATGGATGGAAGGATGATGGATGGAAGGATGGATGGAAGGATGGATGGATGGATGGATGGAAGGATGGATGGATGGATGGATGGATGGATGTAAGGATGGATGGATGGATGTAACAATGGATGGATGGAAGGATGGATGGATGGATGGATGTAAGGATGGATGGATGGATGGATGGATGGATGGATGGATGGATGGATGGATGGATGGATGGATGTAAGGATGGATGGATGGATGGATGGATGGATGGATGGATGGATGTAAGGATGGATGTAATGATGGATGGATGGATGATGGATGGATGGATGGATGGAAGGATGGATGTAAGGATGGATGGATGGATGGATGGATGGATGTAAGGGTGGATGGATGGATGGATGGATGGATGGATGGATGGATGTAAGGATGGATGTAATGATGGATGGATGGATGATGGATGGATGGATGGATGGAA
>NC_134515.1:85000-144467 GCF_027942865.1 Odontesthes bonariensis
GGGGTTTACTGGGGTTCCCAGTGAGTTTACTGGGGTTTCCTGGAGTTTCCTGGGGTTCCCAGTGAGTTTCCTGGGGTTTCCAGTGAGTTTACTGGGGTTTCCTGGGGTTCCCAGTGAGTTTACTGGGGTTTCCCGGAGTTTCCTGGGGTTTCACTGGAGTTTATTGGAGTTTACTGGGGTTTACTGGGGTTTCCTGGAGTTTTCTGGGGTTTCCTGGAGTTTCCTGGAGTTTCCTAGGGTTTCCTGGAGTTTCCTAGAGTTTCCTGGGGTTTCCTGGGGTTCCCAGTGAGTTTACTGGGGTTTCCCGGAGTTTCACTGGAGTTTATTGGAGTTTACTGGGGTTTACTGGGGTTTCCTGGAGTTTCCTGGGGTTTACTGGGGTTTCCTGGGGTTTACTGGGGTTTACTGGGGTTCCCAGTGAGTTTCCTGGAGTTTTCTGGGGTTTCCTGGAGTTTCCTGGGGTTTACTGGGGTTTACTGGGGTTCCCAGTGAGTTTCCTGGAGTTTTCTGGGGTTTCCTGGAGTTTCCTGGGGTTTACTGGGGTTTACTGGGGTTCCCAGTGAGTTTCCTGGAGTTTTCTGGGGTTTCCTGGAGTTTCCTGGGGTTTACTGGGGTTTCCTGGAGTTTATTGGAGTTTATTGGAGTTTATTGGAGTTTACTGGGGTTTACTGGGGTTTACTGGGGTTTCCTGGAGTTTATTGGAGTTTATTGGAGTTTATTGGAGTTTACTGGGGTTTACTGGGGTTTACTGGGGTTTCCTGGAGTTTATTGGAGTTTATTGGAGTTTATTGGAGTTTATTGGAGTTTACTGGGGTTTACTGGGGTTCACAGTGAGTTTCCTGGAGTTTTCTGGGGTTTCCTGGAGTTTCCTAGAGTTTCCTGGGGTTTCCTGGGGTTCCCAGTGAGTTTACTGGGGTTTCCCGGAGTTTCACTGGAGTTTATTGGAGTTTACTGGGGTTTACTGGGGTTCCCAGTGAGTTTCCTGGAGTTTTCTGGGGTTTCCTGGAGTTTCCTGGGGTTTACTGGGGTTTCCTGGAGTTTTCTGGGGTTTCCCGGAGTTTCCTGGAGTTTATTGGAGTTTATTGGAGTTTATTGGAGTTTACTGGGGTTTACTGGGGTTTCCTAGAGTTTTCTGGGGTTTCCCGGAGTTTCCTGGAGTTTCCTGGAGTTTATTGGAGTTTATTGGAGTTTACTGGGGTTTACTGGGGTTTCCTAGAGTTTCCTGGGGTTTCCTGGAGTTTCCTGGGGTTTAGAGTGATTCTGTGCACATGTTCAGCTCTCTGTGTTTGTCAGGTCTGCAGATCGTGCTGAACTCCATCATGAAGGCGATGGTTCCCCTGCTCCACATCGCTCTGCTTGTTCTCTTTGTCATCATCATCTACGCCATCATTGGTTTGGAGCTCTTCATTGGACGCATGCACAGAACCTGCTACTACATAGGAACAGGTACCAGTGAGACCGACCCGGTGTTGGGCTGCAGGCCCGTGTGGAGGCTCAGTAAACTGTAACCAAGCAAACTCCTGAACAAACCCTAAACTAAGGTGGTCATTCTATCAGATAATGCTTAAAAAATCTGTTCAATTCAGTTTTATTTATATAGCGCCAAATTACAACAAAATGTCATCTCAAAGCACTTAAATAATAAAGTCCAATTCATTGATTCAAGGTAAACACAAGAAACTTGAAACAAGAAACATTTGAAAAAAAAATTGACCAGAATCAGTGAATAATTCCCTATAATATAGATCAGTGAGCAGTGCTGACCAACAGGTCATTGGGGTCATCAGGTGGGAACCTCCTTTCATCAGTCCTCCATCCTCCAGGAGGCTAGACAGTGATCACTGGCGTCCCAGAGTCACCCCCCTGATGCCAGCCATCACTGCTTCTCACACCACAACAACCATCTTTTATTTCACAACCACAAGCCCAGCCTCTCACCAACTGCACACCAGTCACAGCGGGGTGGGGATGCAAACCCTGGTTCGGGTAGGGGGTAATGAAAGTATAGAGGGTGCCAGAGGTGGAGGCAGGACAAGATACACTAGCAGATTCAGCAGACAAACTCACCTAAACAGTCCTACAATCACTAACAATGCCAACAAAAACAAAGGCTGTGTTTGAAACCTCATACTGCATACTTCCATACTACATACTCATCGATCAGACAGTATGCAGAGCGTTTACCCACAATGCATTTCGCTCCTGCCCGAGCCAAAATCAGCCGGCCTGAAGCTGATTTCGCTTGAGCTCTAAACTCTGTAAACTTTAGCAACATTTGAAACATTTTCAGGTGAGAAAGTAGTCGTTTAGATCCCCAACGGGTTGAAAACCTGACAAAATACCGGCTGTTTACCATTTTGTTCCCACGAATTCGGCGCTACTAAAGCTAGCCACAGTGAGCTAACGCACTTCCTGTTATTTTCACAAAATAAAATACCTGTTGCCTTTTATCATAGGGAAAGCCATTACCATACAATTGGTGCTTTTGTTTTGAAAACAGGAAGTGAACCTACCCTCGTTGTAGCTAGCTTGAAACTGCCGTTTTGACAGGAAATGACGATCTGTGACGTCAAGTTAAGTTGCATCTTGGGTAGTTTGAGTATGAGTAGTAACCTCATGATGCATACCCAACATTTAGGAGAATCTAGTATGCATCCGGGAAAAAAGTCAGTATGAGTAGTAAGAGAAGTATGCGGTTTCGAACACAGCCAAAGCCATACAGGCCAACTCACCTAAAATGGCCGCCTAGTTTCAAAAGGCTCACATGGGCCACACCCTACACTTAAACATCCTGAAATTTCTTCTTTGCTTCTTCCAAGAGTCTGTTTTCCCTAAGTGCTCCCCCTGCTGGGCCCCCAGCTGCTATTGCTTCTTCTACTCCAAATCCACTGACTGACTTTACTGCCTCATCTGACACTTCCTTCACTATTTTCCTCACACTCTGTAATAATAATTATTTTAAAAATAATTCAATTCATTCACATAGAGCCAATTCAAAAACCATTTCCTAGCTAAGGAAACCAACAGATTTCACTGAAACTTGTCTTCGGTCCAATCTCCCTTCCTCCCTGTTGAGAAGAAGATTTCTTCTAAATCGGGTGTTAGTTCTTCAGCTTTTTGTCTTCTTTAGGCTCTGACATATTTTCCATATTTCCAGATAATTATGTGAAGGATGAACCGGTGCCGTGTGCGTTCGCTGGACATGGCCGTCAGTGCATTTTGAACGGCTCAGAATGTCGAGGCGGGTGGGATGGTCCCAACGGTGGAATCACCAACTTCGACAACTTCTTCTTCGCCATGTTGACGGTGTTCCAGTGCATCACCATGGAAGGCTGGACCGATGTGCTGTACTGGGTAAGATACGCTATCGCCCTCCGTTTAGCAGCCTTCAGAGATGTGAGGCCTGCCCACCCTTCACTGTCCGGTCTGTGTGTGCAGATGAACGACGCCATTGGATTTGAGCTGCCGTGGGTTTATTTCGTCAGTTTGGTGATCTTTGGCTCATTCTTTGTTCTCAACCTGGTTCTGGGAGTCCTCAGCGGGTTTGTCATCTTTCTTGAAAAATACTCTTTGGTAACGTGATATCAGGATGAAGAATCTGACTGAATGTTTTCTGAATGTTGCAGAGAGTTCAGTAAAGAGAGGGAGAAGGCGAAGGCTCGTGGAGATTTCCAGAAGCTGCGGGAGAAGCAGCAGATGGAGGAGGACCTGTGCGGATACATGGACTGGATCACTCAGGCAGAGGACATGGACGAGCTGGACGAGGATGGAAACTCACGTAAGAGAGTGACACACATGTTGTCCATGTTTGAGGCTCATGTTCTTTGAGAAGATGCCTGTTGTCCATGTTTGAGGCTCATGTTCTTTGAGAAGAGGCTTGTTGTCCATGTTTGAGGCTCATGTTCTTTGAGAAGATGTTTGTTGTCCTTGTTTGAGGCCCATGTTCTTTAAGAAGATGCCTGTTGTCCATATTTGAGGCTCACATTCTTTGAGAAGATGTTTGTTGTGCATGTTTGAGGCTCATGTTCTTTGAGAAGATGTTTGTTGTCCATGTTTGAGGCTCATGTTCTTTGAGAAGATGCTTGTTGTCCACGTTTGAGGCTCATGTTCTTTGAGAAGATTCTTGTTGTCCACGTTTGAGGCTCATGTTCTTTGAGAAGATGCCGGTTGTGCATGTTTGAGGCTCATGTTCTTTGAGAAGATGTTTGTTGTCCATGTTTGAGGCTCACGTTCTTTGAGAAGATGCTTGTTGTCCATGTTTGAGGCTCACGTTCTTTGAGAAGATGCTGGTTGCCCATGTTTGAGGCTCACGTTCTTTGAGAAGATGCTTGTTGTCCATGTTTGAGGCTCACGTTCTTTAAGAAGATGCTTATTGTCCATGTTTGAGGCTCACGTTCTTTGAGAAGATGCTTATTGTCCATGTTTGAGGCTCACGTTCTTTGAGAAGATGCTTGTTGTCCATGTTTGAGGCTCACGTTCTTTGAGAAGATGCTTGTTGCCCATGTTTAAGGTTCACGTTCTTTGAGAAGATGCCTGTTGTCCATGTTTGAGGCTCACGTTCTTTGAGAAGAGGCTTGTTGTCCATGTTTGAGGCTCATGTTCTTTGAGAAGATACTTGTTGTCCATGTTTGAGGCTCATGTTCTTTGATAAGATGCTTGTTGTCCATGTTTGAGGCTCATGTTCTTTGATAAGATGCTTGTTGCCCATGTTTGAGGCTCATGTTCTTTGATAAGATGCTTGTTGTCCATAGCTCAGCAACCTTTCTTTGTGTCTCAGGACCGTCTCTGGGGGATCTCTCCGATAAGAAGAGGGGGAAGTTTGGATGGTTCAGTCACTCCAATGACACTCATGGTGAGACACACCGACACCTGCAGATAAGAACCTAAACCAAACTGTGAAGCTTCCTTTTAACCAAGCTGTGAGGTGGATGAATCTGCACTGACTGTGTTGTGTTTTCACCTCCATTAACCCATCCATCACACTCAGTGTGCAGCAGGTGTGTAATTAAGTTTATTTTCGTCTAAATGAGTCGACTGTAAAATATCTGGGCCTCTGTCTGTCCTCATATTCTTCTGACCCGGTTTCTAATCACATTTACTCACTCAGGCACTTAACTCATTTCAGCTCACTTTATATTCACCAACATAAAGTCATGGTGGAGATAACGCATGTTATTATCTTCAGACCTTAAGGTCTTAAGCATTTGCTCTTTGATGTTGATTCGATCCAACTCGTCCTACAGATTTAATGCTACAGACTTCAAACTTGGCCAAGTTACTCTTAAGACATGGGGGGAAAAATTCATGGAGAAACTTTTCCAATCTCTGAACGGTGTGGGCGTGGTCAGGCGGTGAAAATCGTGTGATGGCGTTTGTGGTTTGAAAGCCTTATTATCATCGCAAAGGTCATGAAACTTGGCACACACGTCCACCCTGACGACCTCGTACTTATGTAAAGGGTATCGTGTGTGGGTGGAGCCTCCTACAATACTTAAAAATGGTCCCCGCATTGGGGTTAGTTTCACGTGGAACGACAAAACTCGCTACACTCCTTCATCATGCCCAGACGCACAAAAAAGTCTCTTGCCGCTATGGTCCCACATCCACAGGAAGGCGGCCATTTTGGATGGAAGGTGCGGTTTGGTGCCCTGACAACCTCGTACGTATGTAAAGAGTATCGTGTGTGAGCGGAGCAAAATAGCTCAGTGGCGCCCCCTAGAAATTTTCAAAAAACCCTCCGCATTGGGGTTATTGAGTTATGCGCGACTACGGCATCCAGCGCGTGCTCCAACGTGTGCACATCTCTTAAGGCTGCTTGCAGCTTTAATTATTATTATATAATCCTAAACTTTATTATATAATCCTAAACATGGAGTCCCTTCTGTGTCTGTGGTTGACAGCGAGTCTTCCTGCCAGTGAGACGGCGTCTGAAAACACCGAGAACATCGATGAGGAGCACACCAACTGCTGCCAGGCCTGCTGGTAACACACACACACACAGCTGTTAGGTTTTGGCTTTTATTTCCGGTTAGGTTTAGGACTGTAAACTGACTTCTCTGTTATTTCAGCGCTGGGATGATGAAGATCGGCTGCTGGTGAGTTAAAGGTTAAAGGTCACCCCAAGACGTTCTGCAGATGAACGTCAGCCGGTCACATGTTACCGACGTGTTTCTCTTTCTTAGTCGGACCTTGCGGCGCTGGAACAGAGTCTGTCGCAGAAACTGTCGCACTGCCGTGAAGTCTGTGACATTCTACTGGGTGGTTCTGCTGCTGGTGTTCCTCAACACCTCGCTGAGCGCCTCTGAGCACTACAACCAGCCGGGGTGGCTGACTGAGATCCAGGGTAACTACACCTCAGACTCTACAGGCCTCAGTTAGCATGTTAAAGGTTAAAGGTCACCCCAAGGTCAGAAACCCAAGAGCTACATCTCAGACTCTGCAGGCCTCATGGCGTCCATCGTCCTCCTCTGCTGGGGGAGATGTGATTCCCTCAGAGAAGCTGCTGCTCTGTGATGTCTCAGCTTTAAACATTCAGAACCATGCTCACCCCACTCAGGGTGTTTTACTTCTCAGCTGTTTCAGAGGACATGATGATGGTTCTGAAGGTTCTGAAGGTTCTGATGCTTCTGTCCGTTCTTTGTTCTCTGGGTTCTCTGGGACATTAAAGATAAGCTTTGCCCCCGCTTTGCTTCCCTCTGTCTCTGCAGACATCGCCAACAAGGTGCTGCTGTCCCTGTTCACGGTGGAGATGCTGCTGAAGATGTACAGCTTGGGTTTGGCCCATTACTTCACTGCGTTCTTTAACCGCTTCGACTGCTTCGTGGTGTGCGGCGGCATCATGGAGACCATCCTGGTGGAGCTGGGCATCATGCCTCCTCTGGGCATCTCCGTGCTGCGCTGCGTGCGCCTGCTGCGCATCTTCAAGGTCACACGGTGAGAGTCATGTGACCCGCGAATAGGGATGGGAAGCGAAAACCGGTTCTTGTAGAGAACCGGTACCCAGTGATTCAATTCTTTGGAATCGGTTGCCAATTTTGCAAACGATTCCAATATCGATCCCAGTGGGCGTGAACGACTCCCAGTGCAGTCAGCAGTCAGCAGTCAGCAGTAAACAGTAAACATGGCGCCCAAGCGGTACAAACGCTCCAAAGTTTGGTTACACTTCACTAAAAAAAGACGACAACACTAGCCTGGCTGACGCGTCCACAATCTCGATGAGATGGTGGTCTGGGAACTAGGTGTGCATTTTCTCGTATTTGAGGCGTGGTTTACGAATGCCTAGAGCCGTTTATTGGGCGCTACGAATGTCTATCAAATGGCGTTTTGCTTTGCGCGCGATTCATAGCCAATCGTATCACTTATACCAGATGACGACAGAAATTCGACGAGGAAGAAGAAAAAAAAAGTAAAATAAAAGTAAACTTGCGCTCTAAGCTACTTAAAGTGATGGTTCGGAGTAGATTCACCCTAGGGTCATTTGAACCGTGACATCCAGCCGTCCACCGTGACATGTCTACAGTAGTAGATCAACCCTCATCTTACATTGAAGCTCCCAGATCCAGGAAGTGACGTCGACGCAGCAGAGAAGCTATTAGGCTTGTGTTGATAATAATAAACTCCTGGACTATGTACAAACTTCCAAATGCATCGTTTTGTGAGTACAGACCATATTTGTACTACTGTAGAAGTTTGGTGTCATGACATGTGATTTTAGTGTGGTAATTTTGGAGATACTGCCAGGTTCCATTAGCCCTTGTACTAAGCTATTCGGGATAACTCAGTAACTCAGCTGATGTTCAGTCAATATCGGAAAAACTTTGGGTGGGCTACTTGGCTGGATGTCACGGTTCAAATGACCCCAGGGTGAATCTACTCCGAAACACTTTCTAAGGCTGCATCGAACGGTAACGTTGTGTCCGCTGTCATGTTGAATTAACACTCTACAAGCTTCGGTGTAGCGCATAGACGTCGTCATCGTCTTGCTGCCCCCCCCCCCGTTCTGTGATCGGTTCCCTAACTCAGGCAAAAATAAGGGCGGTGGTTTCCAGGCTGCCTTTGCAGTGAGAATGAAATCGAGCGCAAAGCAGCATGGGAATTCCCAGGCTACGACAACAGGGCAACTTGTAATACTTTCAAAGTGGATATTTCATCAAAGGGAGGAAATATTACCAACATGCAGAAACATTTGTGCACACAGCATGAAATAATTATTAAAGAATGTTTTCGATTCGCTCCGGACTGACGTTAGTGAATCCCAGCAGCAGCAGCAACGTTAGCATGTTAACTAACTAACTAACTAACTAACTAACTAACTAGCCAACTAACTAACAAACTAACTAACTAGCCAACTAACTAACTAACTAACTAACTAACTAACTAACTAACTAACTAACTAACGAACAAGCTAACTAACCAACCAACTAACTAACTAACAAGCCAACTATCTAACTAACTCACTAACTAACTAACAAGCTAACTAACAAGCCACCTAACTAACTAGACAACTAACTAGCTAACTAACTAACTAACGAACAAGCTAACTAACTAACTAACTAACTAACTAACTAACTAACTAACTAACTAACTAACTAGCCACCTAACTAACTAACTAACTAACTAACTAACTAACGAACAAACGAACAAGCTAACTAACTAACTAACTAACTAACAAGCTAACTAACTCACTAACAAACTAGCTAGCTAACTGACCCTTGACTCTGCCTCAGCTCGTTGTCACCCTGCTGATGATGTCACGCTGTCTCCTCAGCCATTGGACGGCTCTGTCCAACCTGGTGGCGTCGCTGCTGAACTCCATGAAGTCCATCGCCTCGCTGCTGCTGCTGCTCTTCCTCTTCCTCATCATCTTCGCTCTGCTCGGCATGCAGCTGTTCGGAGGGAAGTTCAACTTTGACGAGACGCAGACCAAACGCAGCACCTTCGACGCCTTCCCGCAGGCGCTGCTCACCTGCTTCCAGGTACCACGCCCACCCGGCGGTCAGTGATGTCATGACGTGTGGGGGGCGTGTCCCTGATGCTGCTTGTGTTCAGATCCTGACAGGAGAGGACTGGAACATGGTCATGTACGACGGCATCATGGCGTACGGCGGCCCCGTGTTTCCAGGGATGATCGTCTGCGTTTACTTCGTCATCCTCTTCATCTGTGGTAACTGTATCCATGGCAACGCGCTGATTGGTTTAACACTTTTAACGCCTTCGTAGGATCCATCCATCCATCCATCATCCATCCATCATCCATCATCCATCCATCAATCATCTATCCATCCATCCATCCATATACCATCCATCATTCAATTCAATTCAATTCATTTTTATTTATATAGCGCCAAATACAACAAATGTCATCTCAAGGCACTTAGATAGTAAGTCCAATTCAAGCCAATTGGAATTCAATTAATTAATAATAATCATAATTCATAAAATAATCCAATTCGTTCATATAGAGCCAATTCAAAAACAATTTCCTAGCTAAGAAAACCAACAGATTGCACTGAAAACTTTTTGTTTTTCGGTCCAATCTCCCGGCCTGAGCGTGCCTGAGGCGACTGTGGAGAGAAACGACTCCCTTTGAACAGGAAGAAACCTCTGGCAGAACCAGAACCAGGAAGGGTGGCCATCCGCCTCCACCAGCTGGGGTTTGAGAAGACAGAAAGGGGGGGGGGCCGCGGCGGCACTGTAACACCATTCAAAGGATATCTGTTGGAACAGGGAAACACGAGTTAATGACCACAATAATATCACATATACATAAAGAGAGTAAAGTGAGGAAAGGTGTGACAGATGAGGCCCCCCAGCAGTCTAGGCCTATAGCAGCTTAACTATGGGATGTTTCAGGATTACCTGAGCCGTCCCTATTCAAGGTAAACACAAGAAACTTGTGCTAACGAAAAAATAAATAAATAAATAAAGGACCAGACTCAGTGAGTAATTCCCTATACTCCCTATATAGATCTGCTCCTCACACCACAACAACCATCTTTTTACAGCCACAAGCTACCTCAGCCTCTCACCAACTGCACACCAGTCACAGCGGGAATGGGATTCAAACCCTGGTTCGGGTAGGGGGTAATGAAAGTATAGAAGGTGCCAGAGGTGGAGGCAGAACAAGACACACTAGCAGACACACTATCAGATTCAACAGACCTAACTATAAGCTTTATAAAAAAGGAAAGTTTTAAGCCTGGTCTTAAAAGTGGAAAGGGTGTCTGCTTCCCGGACATTTACTGGCAGCTTATTCCACAAGAGAGGGGCCTGATAACTGAAGGCTCTGCCTCCCATTCTACTTTTAGAAACTCTGGGAACCTCAAGTAAACCTGCAGTTTGGGAACAAAGTGCTCTGTTAGGAAAATATCTTACAATGAGATCTTTAAGATATGATGGAGCTCGGTCATTAAGAGCTTTATATGTAAGGAGAAGAATCTTAAATTCTATTCTGAATTTAACAGGGAGCCAATGAAGAGAAGCTAAAACTGGAGAAATATGATCTCTGCTGTTAGTTCTCATCAGAACTCTGGCTGCAGCATTTTGGATCAGCTGAAGGCTTTTCAGAGAATATGTGGGACAGCCCAATAATAAAGAATTACAGTAGTCCAATCCTGAAGTAACAAATGCATGAATTAGTTTTTCTGCATCACTCTGAGACAAGATGTTCCTGATTTTAACAATATTACGAAGGTGAAAGAAGGCAGTCCTAGAAACCTGTTTTATATGCGAGTCAAATGATAAGTTCTGGTCAAAAATAACTCCAAGGTTCCTCACTGTAGAACTAGAAGCCAAGGAAATACCATCTAGAGTAACTATATAGCTAGACAATTTCTCCCTGAAGCGCTCAGGTCCAAAGATAACGACTTCAGTTTTGTCTGAATTTAGAAGCAGACAGTTCTGAGTCATCCAGGTCTTTATGTCTTTAAGACATGCTTGTAGTCTGACCAACCTATTGGGTTCATCTGGTTTTATAGATAAGTACAGCTGAGTATCATCAGCATAGCAATGGAAATTTATGCCATGCTGTCTAATAATGTTACCTAATGGAAGCATGTATAAAGTGAAAAGAATCGGTCCAAGCACAGAACCCTGGGGAACTCCATGACTTACTCTGGTGTGTGAGGAAGATTCTTCATTTACAAGAACAAACTGAAATCTATCAGATAAATATGACTTAAACCAGCCTAATGCAGTTCCTTTAATCCCAATAACATGTTCAAGTCTGTGTAATAAGATACTGTGATCGACCGTATCAAATGCAGCACTGAGATCCAACAGGACAAGCACAGACACAAGTCCGCTATCAGAGGCTAAGAGGAGATCATTGGTAACTTTCAGCAGTGCAGTTTCTGTGCTATGATGCACTCTGAATCCTGACTGAAACTCTTCAAACAGATTATTTCTGTGTAAGTGATCACAAAGCTGAGCTGCAACTATTTTTTCAAGAACTTTAGACATAAAAGGGAGATTGGATATAGGTCTATAATGAGCCAACACTTCTGAATCAAGAGTAGGTTTTTTAAGTAAAGGTTTAATTACAGCAACCTTAAAAGTCTGAGGTACATATCCTGTCAACAAAGACAGATTGATCAAATCCAATATGGAAGTGTCAATTAGTGGGAAAACCTCCTTGAACAGTCTGGTTGGGATTGGGTCTAAAACACAAGTTGATGGTTTAGAAGAGACTATTGCTGTTGTTAGTTCAGAGAGATCAACTGGGCAGAAGCCGTCTAAATACAAATCAGGTTCTAAAGATACTTCTAAAGCTGCTGTACTTGATGATACATCACTGATAATAGTGGGAAGGACTCCATCAATCTTCTCTCTGATAGAAACAATTTTATTAATAAAGAAGCTCATGAAATCATCACTGCTGAGAGTTAAAGGAATAACTGGCTCAACAGAGCTCGGACTCTTAGTCAGACTGGCTACAGTGCTGAAAAGAAACCTGGGATTATTCTTATTCTCTTCTATCAATGATGAATAATAAGCAGTTCTAGCTTGACGAAGGGCTTTCTTATACATTGTTAAACTATCTTTCCAGACTAACTGAGACTCTTCTAAATTAGAGGAACGCCACTGTCTCTCCAGCTTTCTTGCAGTCTGCTTTAAAGCACGCAGCTGTGAATTATACCAAGGAGCCAACCTCTTCTGACTGATTACCTTCCTTTTCAGAGGGGCAACATTGTCCAGTGCTGTACGCATTGAAACTATAGTGCTGTCAACAAGAGAGTCAAGTGCTGCTGGAGTAAAGTTTAGGTAGTCGTCCTCTGTCATATCTGCACATGGCAGTGAAGAAAAGGATGATGGAATTAATTCTTTAAATCTGGTTACAGCATCCTCTGATAGACACCTTCTATATGTAAATTTCTTCTCAGAAACTGTATAGTCAAGTAATGTAAACTCAAAGGTTATCAGAAAATGGTCAGATAAGACAGGGTTATGAGGGAACACTGTTAACTGTTCACTCTCAATGCCATAAGTCAGAACAAGATCAAGGGTGTGATTAAGGCAGTGAGTCGGTCTGTGAACACTCTGAGAAAATCCAATAGAGTCCAATATAGAATTAAAGTTCATATTCAGGCTGTCATTTTCAACATCTACATGAATATTAAAGTCACCCACTACAATGACTTTATCTGTACTCAGCACTAACTGGGATAAAAACTCTGAGAATTCAGACAGAAACTCAGAATAAGGGCCAGGTGGACGATACACAACAACAAACACAAGAGGTTTCTGGGATTTCCAATTTGCGTGGGAAAAACTGAGAATCAGAGATTCAAAAGAGCTCAAACTAATCTTGGGTCTGGGACTGATGAGTAACCCTGATCTGAAGATAGCTGCCACTCCTCCTCCTCTGCCTGTGGTTCCAGGAACGTGAACATTTAAACAGTCACAGGGAGTAGCTTCATTAATGCTAACATGATGCTAACATGATGCTAACATGATCCTCCTGCTGCAGCCAGGTTTCTGTAAGACAAAATATATCAATATGATGATCACAAATCAACTCATTCACTAACAGAGACTTCGAAAGGAGAGATCTGATATTCAGCAAACCACATTTAATAGTTTGATGTTTTTGTTCAGTTAAAGTTTTTGTTTTAATAATTTCTTTTTGCACAAGAGGATTTGCTCCTTTTGTGTTAATCGATTGGGTGGGTAGCAGCAGGTGGGAAGCTGCAGAGAAGTGTGTAAGACTACAACTCTGCATCCATCCATCCATCCATCCATCCATCCATCCATCCATCCATCATCCATCTATCATCCATCCATAATCCATCATCCATCTATCATCCATCCATCCATCCATCCATCATCCATCCATCATCCATCCATCATCCATCCATCCATCTATCATCCATCCATCCATCCATCCATCCATCATCCATCTATCATCCATCCATAATCCATCATCCATCCATCCATCCATCCATCCATCATCCATCATCCATCTATCATCCATCCATAATCCATCATCCATCTATCATCCATCCATCCATCCATCCATCATCCATCCATCATCCATCCATCATCCATCCATCCATCCATCCATCATCCATCCATCATCCATCCATCCATCCATCCATCATCCATCTATCATCCATCCATAATCCATCATCCATCCATCCATCCATCCATCCATCATCCATCATCCATCTATCATCCATCCATAATCCATCATCCATCTATCATCCATCCATCCATCCATCCATCATCCATCCATCCATCCATCCATCCATCATCCATCTATCATCCATCCATCCATCCATCCATCATCCATCTATCATCCATCCATCCATCCATCATCCATCATCCATCTATCATCCATCCATCCATCCATCCATCCATCATCCATCTATCATCCATCCATCCATCCATCATCCATCTATCATCCATCCATCCATCATCCATCCATCCATCATCCATCATCCATCATCCATCATCCATCTATCATCCATCCATCCATCATCCATCCATCCATCATCCATCATCCATCAATCCATCCATCCATCCATCCATCCATCCATCCATCATCCATCATCCATCCATCCATCATCCATCATCCATCTATCATCCATCCATCCACCATCCATCATCCATCTATCATCCATCCATCCATCCATCATCCATCTATCATCCATCCATCCATCATCCATCATCCATCATCCATCCATCCATCCATCAATACATCCATCCATCCATCCATCCATCATCCATCCATCCATCCATCAATACATCCATCCATCCATCCATCCATCCATCCATCATCCATCTATCATCCATCCATCATCCATCCATCCATCCATCCATCAATACATCCATCCATCCATCCATCCATCATCCATCTATCATCCATCCATCCATCCATCCATCTATCATCCATCCATCCATCCATCCATCCATCATCCATCTATCATCCATCCATCCATCCATTCATCAATCCATCCATCATCCATCCATCCATCCATCAAAACATCCATCATCCATCCATCCATATACCATCCATCCATCCATCCATCATCCATCCATCATCCATCCATCCATCCATCAATACATCCATCCATCCATCCATCCATCATCCATCCATCCATCCATCATCCATCTATCATCCATCCATCATCCATCCATCCATCCATCAATACATCCATCCATCCATCCATCTATCATCCATCCATCCATCCATCAATACATCCATCCATCCATCCATCATCCATCTATCATCCATCCATCCATCCATCATCCATCTATCATCCATCCATCCATCCATCCATCTATCATCCATCCATCCATCCATCCATCATCCATCTATCATCCATCCATCCATCCATCCATCCATCCATCCATCCATCATCCATCTATCATCCATCCATCCATCCATTCATCAATCCATCCATCATCCATCCATCCATCCATCAATACATCCATCATCCATCCATCCATATACCATCCATCCATCCATCCATCCATCATCCATCCATC
The DNA here is from genome assembly GCF_027942865.1 of Odontesthes bonariensis. NCBI lineage: Eukaryota > Metazoa > Chordata > Actinopteri > Atheriniformes > Atherinopsidae > Odontesthes > Odontesthes bonariensis. Next base: position 99,989 of record NC_134515.1, read on the forward strand.
ATCCATCCATCCATCCATCAATACATCCATCCATCCATCCATCCATCATCCATCCATCCATCCATCATCCATCTATCATCCATCCATCATCCATCCATCCATCCATCAATACATCCATCCATCCATCCATCTATCATCCATCCATCCATCCATCCATCCATCCATCCATCAATACATCCATCCATCCATCCATCCATCCATCCATCCATCAATACATCCATCCATCCATCCATCCATCCATCCATCATCCATCTATCATCCATCCATCCATCCATCTATCATCCATCCATCCATCCATCATCCATCTATCATCCATCCATCCATCCATTCATCAATCCATCCATCCATCAATCCATCCATCCATCCATCCATCCATCATCCATCTATCATCCATCCATCCATCCATCATCCATCAATCCATCCATCCATCCATCCATCATCCATCATCCATCATCCATCTATCATCCATCCATCCATCCATCATCCATCCATCATCCATCCATCCATCCATCCATCCATCATCCATCCATCCATCCATCAATACATCCATCCATCCATCCATCCATCCATCATCCATCTATCATCCATCCATCATCCATCCATCCATCCATCAATACATCCATCCATCCATCCATCCATCATCCATCTATCATCCATCCATCCATCCATCCATCATCCATCTATCATCCATCCATCCATCCATCATCCATCTATCATCCATCCATCCATCCATCATCCATCCATCATCCATCCATCCATCCATCAATACATCCATCCATCCATCCATCCATCATCCATCCATCCATCCATCATCCATCTATCATCCATCCATCATCCATCCATCCATCCATCAATACATCCATCCATCCATCCATCTATCATCCATCCATCCATCCATCAATACATCCATCCATCCATCCATCCATCATCCATCTATCATCCATCCATCCATCCATCATCCATCTATCATCCATCCATCCATCCATCCATCCATCTATCATCCATCCATCCATCCATCCATCCATCATCCATCTATCATCCATCCATCCATCCATCAATCCATCCATCATCCATCCATCCATCCATCATCCATCTATCATCCATCCATCCATCCATCATCCATCTATCATCCATCCATCCATCCATCTATCTATCATCCATCTATCATCCATCCATCCATCCATCCATCCATCATCCATCTATCATCCATCCATCATCCATCTATCATCCATCCATCCATCCATTCATCAATACATCCATCCATCCATCCATCCATCATCCATCTATCATCCATCCATCATCCATCTATCATCCATCCATCCATCCATCCATCCATCCATCCATCATCCATCCATCATCCATCCATCCATCCATCAATACATCCATCCATCCATCCATCTATCATCCATCCATCCATCCATCAATACATCCATCCATCCATCCATCCATCATCCATCTATCATCCATCCATCCATCAATACATCCATCCATCCATCCATCCATCATCCATCCATCCATCCATCCATCATCCATCTATCATCCATCCATCCATCCATCATCCATCTATCATCCATCCATCCATCAATACATCCATCCATCCATCCATCCATCATCCATCCATCCATCCATCATCCATCTATCATCCATCCATCATCCATCCATCCATCCATCAATACATCCATCCATCCATCCATCTATCATCCATCCATCCATCCATCAATACATCCATCCATCCATCCATCCATCATCCATCTATCATCCATCCATCCATCCATCATCCATCTATCATCCATCCATCCATCCATCCATCCATCTATCATCCATCCATCCATCCATCCATCCATCATCCATCTATCATCCATCCATCCATCCATTCATCAATCCATCCATCATCCATCCATCCATCCATCATCCATCTATCATCCATCCATCCATCCATCATCCATCTATCATCCATCCATCCATCCATCTATCATCCATCTATCATCCATCCATCCATCCATCCATCCATCATCCATCTATCATCCATCCATCATCCATCTATCATCCATCCATCCATCCATTCATCAATACATCCATCCATCCATCCATCCATCATCCATCTATCATCCATCCATCATCCATCTATCATCCATCCATCCATCCATCCATCCATCCATCCATCATCCATCCATCATCCATCCATCCATCCATCAATACATCCATCCATCCATCCATCTATCATCCATCCATCCATCCATCCATCAATACATCCATCCATCCATCCATCCATCCATCATCCATCTATCATCCATCCATCCATCCATCATCCATCTATCATCCATCCATCCATCAATACATCCATCCATCCATCCATCCATCATCCATCCATCCATCCATCATCCATCTATCATCCATCCATCATCCATCCATCCATCCATCAATACATCCATCCATCCATCCATCTATCATCCATCCATCCATCCATCAATACATCCATCCATCCATCCATCCATCATCCATCTATCATCCATCCATCCATCCATCATCCATCTATCATCCATCCATCCATCCATCCATCCATCTATCATCCATCCATCCATCCATCCATCCATCATCCATCTATCATCCATCCATCCATCCATTCATCAATCCATCCATCATCCATCCATCCATCCATCATCCATCTATCATCCATCCATCCATCCATCATCCATCTATCATCCATCCATCCATCCATCTATCATCCATCTATCATCCATCCATCCATCCATCCATCCATCATCCATCCATCATCCATCTATCATCCATCCATCCATCCATTCATCAATACATCCATCCATCCATCCATCCATCATCCATCCATCCATCCATCCATCCATCTATCATCCATCTATCATCCATCCATCATCCATCTATCATCCATCCATCCATCCATCCATCCATCCATCCATCCATCATCCATCCATCATCCATCCATCCATCCATCAATATATCCATCCATCCATCCATCCATCATCCATCCATCCATCCATCAATACATCCATCCATCCATCCATCCATCATCCATCTATCATCCATCCATCATCCATCCATCCATCCATCAATACATCCATCCATCCATCTATCATCCATCCATCCATCCATCTATCATCCATCCATCATCCATCTATCATCCATCCATCCATCCATCAATACATCCATCCATCCATCCATCCATCATCCATCTATCATCCATCCATCCATCCATCATCCATCTATCATCCATCCATCCATCCATCCATCTATCATCCATCCATCCATCCATCCATCCATCATCCATCTATCATCCATCCATCCATCCATTCATCAATCCATCCATCATCCATCCATCCATCCATCATCCATCTATCATCCATCCATCCATCCATCATCCATCTATCATCCATCCATCCATCCATCTATCATCCATCTATCATCCATCCATCCATCCATCCATCCATCATCCATCTATCATCCATCCATCATCCATCTATCATCCATCCATCCATCCATTCATCAATACATCCATCCATCCATCCATCCATCATCCATCTATCATCCATCCATCATCCATCTATCATCCATCCATCCATCCATCCATCCATCCATCCATCATCCATCCATCATCCATCCATCCATCCATCAATACATCCATCCATCCATCCATCTATCATCCATCCATCCATCCATCAATACATCCATCCATCCATCCATCCATCATCCATCTATCATCCATCCATCCATCCATCATCCATCTATCATCCATCCATCCATCAATACATCCATCCATCCATCCATCCATCATCCATCCATCCATCCATCATCCATCTATCATCCATCCATCATCCATCCATCCATCCATCAATACATCCATCCATCCATCCATCTATCATCCATCCATCCATCCATCAATACATCCATCCATCCATCCATCCATCATCCATCTATCATCCATCCATCCATCCATCATCCATCTATCATCCATCCATCCATCCATCCATCCATCTATCATCCATCCATCCATCCATCCATCCATCATCCATCTATCATCCATCCATCCATCCATTCATCAATCCATCCATCATCCATCCATCCATCCATCATCCATCTATCATCCATCCATCCATCCATCATCCATCTATCATCCATCCATCCATCCATCTATCATCCATCTATCATCCATCCATCCATCCATCCATCCATCATCCATCTATCATCCATCCATCATCCATCTATCATCCATCCATCCATCCATTCATCAATACATCCATCCATCCATCCATCCATCATCCATCTATCATCCATCCATCATCCATCTATCATCCATCCATCCATCCATCCATCCATCCATCCATCCATCATCCATCCATCATCCATCCATCCATCCATCAATACATCCATCCATCCATCCATCCATCATCCATCCATCCATCCATCAATACATCCATCCATCCATCCATCCATCATCCATCTATCATCCATCCATCATCCATCCATCCATCCATCAATACATCCATCCATCCATCTATCATCCATCCATCCATCCATCTATCATCCATCCATCATCCATCTATCATCCATCCATCCATCCATCAATACATCCATCCATCCATCCATCCATCATCCATCTATCATCCATCCATCCATCCATCTATCATCCATCCATCCATCCATCCATCATCCATCTATCATCCATCCATCATCCATCTATCATCCATCCATCCATCCATCAATACATCCATCCATCCATCCATCAATACATCCATCCATCCATCCATCCATCATCCATCTATCATCCATCCATCCATCCATCTATCATCCATCTATCATCCATCCATCCATCCATCCATCCATCATCCATCTATCATCCATCCATCCATCCATTCATCAATCCATCCATCATCCATCCATCCATCCATCATCCATCTATCATCCATCCATCCATCCATCATCCATCTATCATCCATCCATCCATCCATCTATCATCCATCTATCATCCATCCATCCATCCATCCATCCATCATCCATCTATCATCCATCCATCATCCATCTATCATCCATCCATCCATCCATTCATCAATACATCCATCATCCATCCATCCATATACCATCCATCCATCCATCCATCCATCATCCATCCATCATCCATCCATCCATCCATCAATACATCCATCCATCCATCCATCCATCATCCATCCATCCATCCATCAATACATCCATCCATCCATCCATCCATCATCCATCTATCATCCATCCATCATCCATCCATCCATCCATCAATACATCCATCCATCCATCTATCATCCATCCATCATCCATCTATCATCCATCCATCCATCCATTCATCAATCCATCCATCCATCATCCATCCATCCATCCATCCATCCATCATCCATCTATCATCCATCCATCATCCATCCATCCATCCATCAATACATCCATCCATCCATCTATCATCCATCCATCCATCCATCTATCATCCATCCATCATCCATCTATCATCCATCCATCCATCCATCCATCCATCTATCATCCATCCATCATCCATCTATCATCCATCCATCCATCCATTCATCAATCCATCCATCCATCATCCATCCATCCATCCATCTATCATCCATCCATCATCCATCTATCATCCATCCATCCATCCATTCATCAATCCATCCATCCATCATCCATCCATCCATCCATCCATCCATCCATCCATCATCCATCCATCCATCCATCATCCATCTATCATCCATCCATCCATCCATCCATTCATCAATCCATCCATCCATCATCCATCTATCATCCATCCATCCATCCATTCATCAATCCATCCATCCATCATCCATCCATCCATCCATCCATCCATCCATCTATCATCCATCCATCCATCATCCATCTATCATCCATCCATCATCCATCCATCCATCAATACATCCATCCATCCATCTATCATCCATCCATCCATCCATCTATCATCCATCCATCATCCATCCATCATCCATCCATCCATCCATCAATACATCCATCCATCCATCTATCATCCATCCATCATCCATCTATCATCCATCCATCCATCCATTCATCAATCCATCCATCCATCATCCATCCATCCATCCATCCATCCATCCATCTATCATCCATCCATCCATCCATCATCCATCTATCATCCATCCATCATCCATCCATCCATCCATCAATACATCCATCCATCCATCCATCCATCTATCATCCATCCATCCATCTATCATCCATCCATCCATCCATCAATACATCCATCCATCCATCTATCATCCATCCATCATCCATCTATCATCCATCCATCCATCCATCAATACATCCATCCATCCATCTATCATCCATCCATCATCCATCTATCATCCATCCATCCATCCATTCATCAATCCATCCATCCATCATCCATCCATCCATCTATCATCCATCCATCATCCATCTATCATCCATCCATCCATCCATCAATACATCCATCCATCCATCTATCATCCATCCATCCATCCATATACCATCCATCCATCCATCCTGCTAAAGCAGCAGCCCATCCTCAGAGCCCATAATTCATCAGACTGACCTCCTTAATGAGCTTCAGACATCCTGCTGAACGTCTTCTTGGCCATCGCTGTGGACAATCTGGCCGGAGGAGACGGAGACGACAAGAACAAAGAGTAAGTGATGGGGGATGAAGATGTGGAGGTAAAAACCAAAGCTGTTTATGTCCTGTTTCCTGTTTATTTAACTGTTTCCTGTTTATTTCCTGTTTCCTGTTTATTTAACTGTTTCCTGTTTATTTCCTGTTTCCTGTTTATTTAACTGTTTCCTGTTTATTTCCTGTTTCCTGTTTATTTAACTGTGTCCTGTTTGTTCTTCAGTCAGAAGAAAGAGGAGGCAGAAGAGGGCGCAGAGGAAGGAGAGGTGAAGGTGAGCGCAGAGACCTGATGCTGACCTCTGATCTCCGTCTTATTGAACAGTTTCTCTGAGCTCCGTTTGTCTCTGCAGGTGGACATCGATGAGGACACCGAGTATGAGGAGGAAGAGGAGCCTCCTGAGGGAGAAGATGGTCAGTTCTTCCAGCAGATTTATTTCAGCTTCTAACAAAGTTCAGCTTCCAATTAAAGGTTCTGGATCAGGAAGTCTGAAGAGCCACGAGTTCTGTTATCCAAAGAAAGGCCACAGTTACAAAAACCTCCTCAGTTTGGGTTTGGGTTACCCTAGAGTTAGGGTGAGGGTTACCCTTGGGTTAGGGTAACCCTAGGGTTACCTAACCCATCTCACTTTAGGTATTTTTACTTCTTTAGATGAAAAGCAGATGCACAGAAACTGGCATAAAGTGTTCCGCTACATTTATGATGTTTCCATCGTTATGTTACAACTTTTTCTGGTTTTCTAAAACCAGGAAGTTCAGCTTTGTTTCACACATTTCCCCCAAAAAGCTGAAGAGCAGCGAGTCTGTGGTGTTTTTCAAAATACAAGCATCCATTTCAGCAGGTTAAACGACCCAAAGCTCATTTCAGGTGTGATGAAAGTCATCAGCAGACGCTCACTGACCGACTCCATCTCCAGCTCTGCATTGATCTGATTGGTCAGAGTTTGGCTTTGATTGTCATTTCGTTTCTCCTAGTCGCAGGAGTCCAGCTCAAGATGCCCGATCTCACTCCTCCGAAAGAGAAGATTCTTCCGATCCCAGAAGGCAGCGCGTTCTTCTGCCTCAGCAAAACAAACCCGTAAGTGTCTGCAAGCTAAACGTGAAATGAAGCTGTTACCATGGAAACATCTGCAGATATTCACCTTAAAGCTGCTCAGAACTGAACTAACTCTGGTTCTGCCTCAGATTCTGGGTTTATGTTCATGTTGGAACATGTTTCAGTGAATCTCTGCAGCTGTTACCATGGAAACATCTGCAGATATTCACTTTAAAGCTGCTCAGAACTGAACTAACTCTGGTTCTGCCTCAGATTCTGGGTTTAGGTTCATGAACATCAATGTAAATTCAGAATAAAAGACTGAAACAATCTGTATTTACAATGATGATAATAATGATGATGCAGATGATGAGTCCAACAGGTGTTCCCACAGAGCAGCTCCTCTTTATGTGTCAAAGTGTTACAGACCGGCTCTGATCCGGCTCTGATCCGGCTCTGATCCGGCTCTGAGAAAAGAGCTGAAACAAACAGATTCCAGAACCCTGTAACTGGATCCCACCGATCTGTTTCTGTCTGCAGGATCCGTGTGGGCTGCCACATTCTGATCCACCACCACATCTTCACCAACCTCATCCTCGTCTTCATCATCCTCAGCAGCTGCTCATTGGCTGCTGAGGATCCAATCAGAGCACACTCCTTCAGGAACAACGTGAGTTTCTCTGGTATGATTTCGATGGTTTGGCGAGGCGTAAGGACACGAATGCGGACTTAAGAAAAAACAAGACATTTATTTTCAAAATAAATGTAAATAAATGTTTCAAAAACTTAACTAAACATGAGCTAGAAAACTAAAGACTGAACACCAAAGCATGAGAAACTAAAACCTGATAAAACACAAAACTAAAAACTAAAAACATGGCGCCAAACCCCATGTTCATGACATTTCTGTATCAATAACAGCTGAACTGGACACTCTGAGCCAATCAGAGCTCAGAGCATTTCAGCCACTGATGATGTCATCGACACACCTCTTGGGTTGTGCTGGGGGCGGAGCTTCAGCAGATTATACAGCAGAAAGTGGGTCAGTGATTAACCGGGTTAAAGAAGGAAACAGACAGAAAATCACCAGATACACACATGCACACACACATGCACATGCACACACACACGCACACACACACACACACACGCACGCACACACACACACACACACACATGCACATGCACACACACGCACACACACACACACACACACACGCACACACACGCCCACACACATGCACATGCACAGAGCAGCTGCTGCTTTCATGCAAGACATGATAATTACCACCAGCTGAGGGAAGAATTGACTTCCAACACACGATCAGCACCCATGTACTGTGTGTATGTGTGCGTGTGCGTGTGCGTGTGTGTGTGTGCGTGCGTGTGTGCGTGTTCAATCCAGTTCAATTCCTTTAACTGTATTGGGTTGCGTTGCCGTAGTGATCATGAGGGACATAAAATTCACAGAAGATGATAAAAACACCACGAGATGCTGAAAGTGATGCAGCAAATGAACAGGACTGATGCTGATGCACAGATAAAACAATGTTTCTGCAGAGTTGAGTCGGTAGTTGGAGTTCAGCTGCTTAAAGGCTGTTAGGGGGTTAGGGTTAGGGTAGGGTTAGGAACCCTAGAACTGTCTGTAGAGAGAAGAGAAGCTGGTGCATTGGGTTAGGGTTAGAAGCTGATTCATGCTTTCATCTCCAGCAGACTTGACTACTGTAACGGTCTTCTGACTGGACTCCCCCAAAAGAGTCTCAAACAGCTGCAGCTCATTCAGAACGCTGCAGCCCGAGTTTTAACCAGAACAAAGAGATCACATCACATCACCCCAGTTCTCAAGTCTTTACATCGGCTCCCGGTCAGATACAGAATAGATTTTAAAGTTCTGCTACTCGTCTACAAATCACAGAATGGTTTAGGTCCAGAATACATGAATGACATGCTAGCAGAGTATAAACCCAGCAGAGCTCTGAGATCTGCTGACTCAGGTCAGATAGTGGAGCCCAGAGTTCAAACTGGACCCGGTGAAGCAGCTTTTAGCTGTTATGCTGCACACAACTGGAACAAACTACCAGCAGAACTGAAATCAGCCCCAACTGTAAGCACTTTTAAATCCAGGTTAAAACATTTCTCTTTCGGTGTGCTTATAGTTGAGTTTATGTCTTTCTTTTTCCCCTCTTCTTTGATTGTTTTTAACTGTGTTTTTATGCCTTGTCTTTATGTAAACACATTGAGTTGCCTGTGGTATGAAATGCGCTATATAAATAAAGATGCCTTGCCTTGCCTAAGGTTAAGAACCCTAGGGTTAGGTTAGGGTAGGGTTAGGAACACTAGGGTTAGGGTAGGGTAGGGTTAGGAACACTAGGGTTAGGGTAGGGTTAAGAACCCTAGAACTGTATGTAGAGAGAAGAGAAGCTGGTGCATTGGGTTAGGAACCCTAGAACTGTCTGTAGAGAGAAGAGAAGCTGGTGCATTGAGGTAGGGTAGGGTTAGGAACCCTAGGGTTAGGTTAGGGTAGGGTTAGGAACACTAGGGTTAGGGTAGGGTTAGGAACCCTAGAACTGTATGTAGAGAGAAGAGAAGCTGGTGCATTGAGGTAGGGTAGGGTTAGGAACCCTAGGGTTAGGTTAGGGTAGGGTTAGGAACACTAGGGTTAGGGTAGGGTTAGGAACCCTAGAACTGTATGTAGAGAGAAGAGAAGCTGGTGCATTGGGTTAGGGTAGGGTTAGGAACCCTAGAACTGTCTGTAGAGAGAAGAGAAGCTGGTGCATTGGGTTAGGAACCCTAGAACTGTTTGCAGAGAAGATAAGCTGGTGCATTGGGTTAGGGTAAGGTTAGGAACCCTAGAACTGTCTGTAGAGAGAAGAGAAGCTGGTGCATTGGGTTAGGGTAGGGTTAGGAACCCTAGAACTGTCTGTAGAGAGAAGAGAAGCTGGTGCATTGGGTTAGGGTAGGGTTAGGAACCCTAGAACTGTCTGTAGAGAGAAGAGAAGCTGGTGCATTGGGTTAGGAACCCTAGAACTGTTTGCAGAGAAGATAAGCTGGTGCATTGGGTTAGGGTAAGGTTAGGAACCCTAGAACTGTCTGTAGAGAGAAGAGAAGCTGGTGCATTGGGTTAGGGTAGGGTTAGGAACCCTAGAACTGTCTGTAGAGAGAAGAGAAGCTGGTGCATTGGGTTAGGGTAGGGTTAGGAACCCTAGAACTGTCTGTAGAGAGAAGAGAAGCTGGTGCATTGGGTTAGGGTAGGGTTAGGAACCCTAGAACTGTATGTAGAGAGAAGAGAAGCTGGTGCATTGGGTTAGGGTAGGGTTAGGAACCCTAGAACTGTCTGTAGAGAAGATAAGCTGGTGCATTGGGTTAGGGTAGGGTTAGGAACCCTAGTGCTGTCTGTAGAGAGAAGAGAAGCTGGTGCATTGGGTTAGGGTAGGGTTAGGAACCCTAGAACTGTCTGTAGAGAAGATAAGCTGGTGCATTGGGTTAGGGTAGGGTTAGGAACCCTAGAACTGTCTGTAGAGAAGATAAGCTGGTGCATTGGGGTAGGGTAGGGTTAGGAACCCTAGAACTGTCTGTAGAGAGAAGAGAAGCTGGTGCATTAACTGTGTTGTGTTTAGATTCTGGGCTACGCAGACTACGCCTTCACTTCCATCTTCACTGTGGAGATTCTGCTGAAGGTAATCCTCAGTTATCTGGAAACTGTCCGTCAGACCTTTATCATGTGGTGCTTCATCATCATCTTCGTCTCTCTGTCTGCCAGATGACGGTTCACGGCGCCTTCCTCCACCAGGGCTCGTTCTGCAGGAACTGGTTCAACCTGTTGGACCTGCTGGTTGTCAGCGTGTCGCTGGTCTCCTTCTTCCTGCAGTCAGTATCCTCATCTTCTTTCCCTTTAGTGCTCACACTGATAAGTCCTGATCACCAGCATCAGCAGCTGCTCAGGTGGAGCAGAACTCAGGCCCCAGTATGGTAGATACTTCTGCTGAGAAGAGAAGCACATTCCCTGGCGTGGAAGGTTTCTGCTTTAAACCTGACGATGATGCACAAGGCATCATTTTCTTTAACACCAGCAATTGGAGGCAGCCACTAAGCCCAAGCAAACCCTCCATAAATCAGATGGTACATCGCCTCACCCTTCAAAGGTGGAAAACAACCCTATCACCCATCTCTGAGCTAAAGACGGGGTTCCGATGAACCCCTAACCCCGATGAACACAGCTGAAAACAACAAGCGTTACCTCTGCCTGCTCTGGTCTTTACCACCAGGGTTGGGTTGGGTTAGGGTTAGGCTAACCCTAAGACCAACAACAAACTTAGTGCTATATGCTAATTATTTCTTTTCATTATTGCTAACATTCTGTTATTTATGTTCAACAGGTTTGATTTGATCTACTTTTAGGCGTCTAAAATAAGGAAAAGTCCTGCATAAAAAGCACATTTTCACTTCAGAGCAATGAATGAAAACTTGTTGAAAAAAGGAGAATCATGATTCACATTTTGGCCAGAATCGTGCAGCCCTGATGCACATCCAGGCGAGGACCACAAAGGTCACTGCAGGTCACAGGAAGTGAAGATGGTAGAAAACATTTCAGTTTCCCGGGTCTTCAGTGAGTCGGAGGGGAAGCAAACTGAGCGGCATGTGTTCCCGGCTGCTGTCATGTGATGCAGCTTCTCTGTGTGCGTCCTCAGCTCCAGCGCCATCTCTGTGGTGAAGATCCTCCGAGTCCTCAGGGTGCTCCGACCTCTGAGAGCCATTAACAGGGCCAAAGGACTCAAGGTAATGTTCCATTTAGCCGACACAGTTCCTCGTTTCCTACCTCCACTGGGTGTGTTCCCCCAGTGAGGTGTGTGTCCTCACTGTAAGCTTCCTCTCCTCATCTTCTTTGATTTAAAGTCTCAGAAGATCGTTGGTGATGGTGGACTGGGCCAACCAAGCAGAAGTGAAATAAGGGGCCTGGGGGGTCCATGGGAAGTTGTTAGGGGTCAGTTTGTCCCTCTCAGACCAACTGTTGTCGTGTTTGTGTTGCAGCATGTGGTCCAGTGTGTGTTTGTGGCCATCAAGACCATTGGGAACATCATGATCGTCACCACGCTGCTGCAGTTCATGTTCGCCTGCATTGGCGTGCAGCTCTTCAAGGTGACGCGTCCACTCACTGCGGGTTTAACAGATGGGATCAATCGGGGAAAGTTCAGGTTTCATCCCAGAACCAGCAAGGTTGAGCGGCTTCTGAGTGTTTGGTGTTGCTTGTTCCAGGTTCAGATGAGGCGGCATAGCGGCGGAAGAGCAGCCAGAGGTCGGCTGCTCTTCCAAACAGTATCATGGTTTTGATGCCACATCATCATTTTTCAGTGAAGGGGCTGCTTGATTTGATCTGACTCTCAGACTGTCGCAGGAGACCTGCCCCTTCGTACACAAGCTAATTGTATCACCTAACAGGCAGTTACAGCCCTGAAGCGAAGCTTTTTATTTGGTTTGGCCGGATTAAGGAGATCCACAAAGGGACCCTTAATGAGTCCTCCAACAGTTTGCCAGCACGTCCTTGAGGCCCACTGAAAGTCCTTCTCCAAAGTCCTTCTAACCCTAACCCTAACCCTTCCACACCCCGTTTGTAGCTTCAGCAGCCACCAATGCTTAGCCACTTTGTGCTCTCGCTGCATCAACGATCCCTCACTTAGTGCCATGATGGGCTGGTACCAGGTACACCGAGGAACCCCCTTCTGCTCGTTCAGATCAGGGAGGCTGTTCCTCCCAATCACGCCCCTGTAGCTCAGTCCATCATTGCCCACATGGGGCCAAACGAACAATGGAATGGGTTTGGGAGTAAGGCCATGATGCTAGCCCCCCCATCCCGGCCTGGCTCCAGGGAGGTGCTCCAGTTTCCCCTCTCTGGGCGAGGTGACTTTTCTAAACTGGTATCACTCCATCGAGGTTTCTTTGAGGAAAGTCAGTCCCTGCTACAGAAAACTTAGATGTGTCATCACAACCAAAGCTGGTCGAGATGTGTCAACATCTGAACCAGGAGCCTCTCAGAACCAAACACCAGCTCATATTTTTCTTTATAAAAATGGTTCTGGGTGTTTTTAAAACTGATGCCTCGGACCTGCTGATTGACCGGGGATTGATGGAGATCAGCTCTGATTTGTCCTGGATCACCTTTGACCGTCTCATCTCTGTATTTCAGGGTAAATTTTACCGCTGCACAGATGAAGCCAAACACAATCCTGAACAGTGCAAGTAAGTTTAAATTCTGATGCAGGTGGACAGCAGTTCTGATCCGTTTGGGCGGAACTTGAGGGCGTAGTTATGACTCTGTGTGTGCGTTCAGAGGGACCTTCGTGGTGTATAAAGATGGAGACGTGAACCATCCGATGGTCAGAGAGCGGATCTGGCTGAACAGCGACTTTAACTTCGATAATGTGTTAATGGGGATGATGGCGCTCTTCACCGTTTCCACCTTTGAGGGTTGGCCCGCGTGAGTATTCAGAACAAAACTTCATCAACCGTGTTCACAAAGTTCCTGCTGAAGACATGTTTAACGGCTCTGTCTTCAGGCTGCTGTACAAAGCCATCGACGCCAACGGGGAGAACTCTGGTCCCATCTACAACTACCGAGTGGAGATCTCCATCTTCTTCATCGTGTACATCATCATCATCGCCTTCTTCATGATGAACATCTTTGTGGGTTTCGTCATCATCACCTTCAGAGAGCAGGGAGAGCAGGAGTACAAGAACTGTGAGCTGGACAAGAACCAGGTAAGCTCACCCGAGGGGCGCTCTGCTGCTCTTTAACTGAGCTTTGCTTTAAAAGGGGACACTTTGACAATTTGACACAATTTTCAACACATATTCTGAATTTATGAGAAGTTTTGGTTCAAATACCCGTTAGTTGTGCTCTGACTCAGCCCTGCCTGTGCTCAGAACCGTGGTTCCGTGCTCAGAACCGTGGTCCCGTGCTCAGAACCGTGGTCCCGTGCTCAGAACCGTGGTTCCATGCTCAGAACTGTGGTTCCGTGCTCAGAACCGTGGTCAGAACCATGGTTCCGTGCTCAGAACCGTGGTCAGAACTGTGGTTCCATGGTCAGAACCGTGGTTCCGTGCTCAGAACCGTGGTCAGAACCTTGGTTCCGTGCTCAGAACCGTGGTTCCGTGCTCAGAACCGTGGTCCCGTGCTCAGAACTGTGGTTCCGTGGTCAGAACCGTGGTTCCGTGCTCAGAACCGTGCTCAGAACTGTGGTTCCGTGGTCAGAACCGTGGTTCCGTGCTCAGAACCGTGGTCAGAACCTTGGTTCCGTGCTCAGAACCGTGGTCCCGTGCTCAGAACCGTGGTTCCATGCTCAGAACTGTGGTTCCGTGCTCAGAACCGTGGTTCCGTGCTCAGAACCGTGCTCAGAACCTTGGTTCCGTGCTCAGAACCATGGTCCCGTGCTCAGAACCGTGGTTCCATGCTCAGAACTGTGGTTCCGTGCTCAGAACCGTGGTCAGAACCATGGTTCCGTGCTCAGAACCATGGTTCCGTGCTCAGAACCGTGCTCAGAACTGTGGTTCCGTGGTCAGAACCGTGGTTCCGTGCTCAGAACCGTGCTCAGAACTGTGGTTCCGTGGTCAGAACCGTGGTCAGAACCTTGGTTCCGTGCTCAGAACCGTGGTTCCGTGCACAGAACCGTGGCCCTGTGCTCAGAACCGTGGTTCCGTGCTCAGAACCGTGGTCAGAACCGTGGTTCCATGGTCAGAATCGTGGTCCTGTTATCAGAACCGTGGTCAGAACCGCGGTTCCGTGCTCAGAACCGTGGTCCTATTATCAGAACCGTGGTTCCGTGCTCAGAGCCGTGGTTCCATGGTCAGAACCGTGGTCCTGTTATCAGAACCGTGGTCAGAACCGTGGTTCCGTGCTCAGAACCGTAATTCCGTGCTCAGAACCGTGGTTCCGTGCTCAGAGCCGTGGTTCCATGGTCAGAACCGTGGTCCTGTTATCAGAACCGTGGTCAGAACCGTGGTCCCGTGCTCAGAACCGTAATTCCGTGCTCAGAACCGTGGTTCCATGGTCAGAACCGTGGTCCCGTGCTCAGAACCGTAATTCCGGGCTCAGAACCGTGGCCCTGTGCTCAGAACCGTGGTTCCGTGCTCAGAACCGTAATTCCGTGCTCAGAACCGTGGTTCCGTGCTCAGAACCGTGGTCCTATTATCAGAACCGTGGTTCCGTGCTCAGAGCCGTGGTTCCATGGTCAGAACCGTGGTCCTGTTATCAGAACCGTGGTCAGAACCGTGGTTCCGTGCTCAGAACCGTGGTCCCGTGCTCAGAACCGTAATTCCGTGCTCAGAACCGTGGTCCCGTGCTCAGAACCGTAATTCCGGGCTCAGAACCGTGGCCCTGTGCTCAGAACCGTGGTTCCGTGCTCAGAACCGTAATTCCGTGCTCAGAACCGTGGTCCCGTGCTCAGAACCGTGGTTCCGTGCTCAGAACCGTGGTTCCATGGTCAGAACCGTGGTCCTGTTATCAGAACCGTGCTCAGAACCGTGGTTCCATGGTCAGAACCGTGGTTCCGTGCTCAGAACCGTGGTTCAGTGCTCAGAACCGTGCTCAGAACCATGGTTCCATGGTCAGAACCGTGGTCCCGTGCTCAGAACTGTGGTCCCGTGCTCAGAACTGTGGTTCCGTGCTCAGAACCGTGGTCCCGTGCTCAGAACCGTGGTCCCGTGCTCAGAACCGTGGTTCCGTGCTCAGTATGTGCCTCTCTGCCCCCCCAGCGTCAGTGTGTGGAGTACGCCCTGAAGGCCCAGCCTCTGAAACTCTACATCCCAAAGAATCCGGTCCAGTACAAGTTCTGGTCCGTCATCAACTCGACGGGATTCGAGTACGTGATGTTCGTGCTGATCCTGCTGAACACTGTGACGCTGGCCGTTCAGGTCGGTACCGCCTCTGCTCTCAGACTCCGGTCGGGTCGGGTCAGAACCGAGTGACGCCTTCTTTTCTCCCGCAGCACTACGAGCAGTCCAAGACGTTCAGCCACATCATGGACATCCTGAACATGGTGTTCACCGGACTCTTCACGGTGGAGATGGTGCTGAAGCTGCTGGCTCTCCGGCTGCGGGTCAGGAACACACCTGTGAACACCTGTAAACACACCTGTAAACACCTGTAAACACACCTGTGAACACCTGTAAACACACCTGTGAACACACCTGTGAACACACCTGTGAACACACTTGTGAACACCTGTGAACACCCGTGAACACACTTGTGAACACCTGTGAACACCTGTGAACACACTTGTGAACACCTGTAAACACACCTGTGAACACCCGTGAACACCCGTGAACACCTGTTTACACCTGCGAACATCTGTTTACACCTGTGAACACACCTGTGAACACACCTGTGAACACACCTGTGAACACCTGTAAACACACCTGTGAACACCTGTAAACACACCTGTGAACACCTGTGAACACCCGTGAACACCCGTGAACACCTGTTTACACCTGCGAACATCTGTTTACACCTGTGAACACACCTGTGAACACACCTGTGAACACTCGTGAACACCTGTGAACACACCTGTGAACACACCTGTGAACACACCTGTGAACACACCTGTGAACACATCTGTGAACGCCTGTTTACACCTGCGAACATCTGTTTACACCTGTGAACACACCTGTGAACACACCTGTGAACACACTTGTGAACACCTGTGAACACCCGTGAACACACTTGTGAACACCCGTGAACACCTGTTTACACCTGCGAACATCTGTTTACACCTGTGAACACACCTGTGAACACACCTGTGAACACACCTGTGAACACCTGTAAACACACCTGTGAACACCTGTAAACACACCTGTGAACACCTGTGAACACCCGTGAACACCCGTGAACACCTGTTTACACCTGCGAACATCTGTTTACACCTGTGAACACACCTGTGAACACACCTGTGAACACTCGTGAACACCTGTGAACACACCTGTGAACACACCTGTGAACACACCTGTGAACACACCTGTGAACACATCTGTGAACGCCTGTTTACACCTGCGAACATCTGTTTACACCTGTGAACACACCTGTGAACACACCTGTGAACACACTTGTGAACACCTGTGAACACCCGTGAACACACTTGTGAACACCCGTGAACACCTGTTTACACCTGCGAACATCTGTTTACACCTGTGAACACACCTGTGAACACACCTGTGAACACATCTGTGAACACCTGTAAACACACCTGTGAACACCTGTAAACACACCTGTGAACACCTGTGAACACCCGTGAACACCCGTGAACACACCTGTGAACACACCTGTGAACACTCGTGAACACCTGTGAACACACCTGTGAACACACCTGTGAACACACCTGTGAACACACCTGTGAACACATCTGTGAACACATCTGTGAACGCCTGTGAACACACCTGTGAACACACCCGTGAACACCTGCGAACACACCTGTGAACGCCTGTGAACACACCTGTGAACACACCTGTGAACACACCTGTGAACACACCTGTGAACACTCGTGAACACCTGTGAACACACCTGTGAACACACCTGTGAACACACCTGTGAACACATCTGTGAACGCCTGTGAACACACCTGTGAACACACCTGTGAACACACCTGTGAACACATCTGTGAACGCCTGTGAACACACCTGTGAACACACCCGTGAACACCTGCGAACATCTGTTTATACCTGTGAACACCTGTGAACACACCTGTGAACACACCTGTGAACACATCTGTGAACGCCTGTGAACACACCCGTGAACACCTGCGAACACACCTGTGAACACACCTGTGAACACATCTGTGAACACATCTGTGAACGCCTGTGAACACACCTGTGAACACACCTGTGAACACATCTGTGAACACATCTGTGAACGCCTGTGAACACACCTGTGAACACACCCGTGAACACCTGCGAACATCTGTTTATACCTGTGAACACACCTGTGAACACACCTGTGAACGCACCTGTGAACACACCTGTGAACACACCTGTGAACGCCTGTGAACACACCTGTGAACACACCTGTGAACGCACCTGTGAACGCCTGTGAACACACCCGTGAACACCTGCGAACACACCTGTGAACACACCTGTGAACACACCTGTGAACACACCTGTGAACACACCTGTGAACACACCTGTGAACGCACCTGTGAACGCACCTGTGAACACACCTGTGAACACACCTGTGAACGCCTGTGAACACACCTGTGAACACACCTGTGAACACACCTGTGAACACATCTGTGAACACATCTGTGAACGCCTGTGAACACACCTGTGAACACACCTGTGAACACATCTGTGAACACATCTGTGAACGCCTGTGAACACACCTGTGAACACACCCGTGAACACCTGCGAACATCTGTTTATACCTGTGAACACACCTGTGAACACACCTGTGAACGCACCTGTGAACGCACCTGTGAACACACCTGTGAACACACCTGTGAACGCCTGTGAACACACCTGTGAACACACCTGTGAACACACCTGTGAACACACCTGTGAACGCACCTGTGAACGCCTGTGAACACACCCGTGAACACCTGCGAACACACCTGTGAACACACCTGTGAACACACCTGTGAACGCACCTGTGAACGCACCTGTGAACGCACCTGTGAACACACCTGTGAACACACCTGTGAACGCCTGTTTACACCTGCGAACATCTGTTTACACCTGTGAACACACCTGTGAACACACCTGTGAACACACTTGTGAACACCTGTGAACACCCGTGAACACACTTGTGAACACCCGTGAACACCTGTTTACACCTGCGAACATCTGTTTACACCTGTGAACACACCTGTGAACACACCTGTGAACACACCTGTGAACACCTGTAAACACACCTGTGAACACCTGTAAACACACCTGTGAACACCTGTGAACACCCGTGAACACCCGTGAACACCTGTTTACACCTGCGAACATCTGTTTACACCTGTGAACACACCTGTGAACACACCTGTGAACACTCGTGAACACCTGTGAACACACCTGTGAACACACCTGTGAACACACCTGTGAACACACCTGTGAACGCCTGTGAACACACCTGTGAACACACCCGTGAACACCTGCGAACACACCTGTGAACACTCGTGAACACCTGTGAACACACCTGTGAACACACCTGTGAACACACCTGTGAACACACCTGTGAACACGCCTGTGAACACACCTGTGAACACATCTGTGAACGCCTGTGAACACACCTGTGAACACACCCGTGAACACCTGCGAACACACCTGTGAACGCCTGTGAACACACCTGTGAACACACCTGTGAACACACCTGTGAACACACCTGTGAACACTCGTGAACACCTGTGAACACACCTGTGAACACACCTGTGAACACATCTGTGAACGCCTGTGAACACACCTGTGAACACACCTGTGAACACACCTGTGAACACACCTGTGAACACATCTGTGAACGCCTGTGAACACACCTGTGAACACACCCGTGAACACCTGCGAACATCTGTTTATACCTGTGAACACCTGTGAACACACCTGTGAACACACCTGTGAACACATCTGTGAACGCCTGTGAACACACCCGTGAACACCTGCGAACACACCTGTGAACACACCTGTGAACACATCTGTGAACACATCTGTGAACGCCTGTGAACACACCTGTGAACACACCTGTGAACACATCTGTGAACACATCTGTGAACGCCTGTGAACACACCTGTGAACACACCCGTGAACACCTGCGAACATCTGTTTATACCTGTGAACACACCTGTGAACACACCTGTGAACGCACCTGTGAACGCACCTGTGAACACACCTGTGAACACACCTGTGAACACACCTGTGAACGCACCTGTGAACGCCTGTGAACACACCTGTGAACACACCTGTGAACGCACCTGTGAACGCCTGTGAACACACCCGTGAACACCTGCGAACACACCTGTGAACACACCTGTGAACACACCTGTGAACACACCTGTGAACGCACCTGTGAACGCACCTGTGAACGCACCTGTGAACACACCTGTGAACACACCTGTGAACGCCTGTGAACACACCTGTGAACACACCTGTGAACACACCTGTGAACACATCTGTGAACGCCTGTGAACACACCTGTGAACACACCTGTGAACACATCTGTGAATGCCTGTGAACACACCTCTGAACACCTGTGAACACACCTGTGAACACATCTATGAACACCTGTGAACATCCACAGGTACGAGGGTCCCAGGTTTCACTCCTCTGTCTTCTCCCTTCAGCACTACTTTATCGACCCGTGGAACTCCTTTGACGCTCTGATCGTGGTCGGCAGCGTGGTCGACATCGTGGTCACCGAGTTCAGCGTGAGTATGGAAACGGAATCATCTGACTTTGTTCAGCCAACCAGGGCCTGGCTGCTCTCGGAGGTTCTGATTGGCTGTCCTTTCTCACACCTTCCCTGTGTCAGAGTGGAGACGACAGCTCCCGGGTGTCCATCACCTTCTTCCGCCTGTTTCGAGTGATGCGGCTGGTGAAGCTGCTGAGCAAAGGCGAAGGGATCCGGACGCTGCTGTGGACGTTCATCAAGTCACTGCAGGTCAGAGGGGCGGGGCTAACACAGAGGGAGGGGCCACCTGCCTGCTGAGCTCTGACAGAGCCAGAGGTTGACGGGTTGAATCCTGGCTGTGGCTCTGCTGCCTTGCTCAGGGTCAGACTCACCTGGTCCTCTCTCTGCAGGCGCTGCCGTACGTCGCTCTGCTCATCGCCATGATCTTCTTCATCTACGCCGTCATCGGCATGCAGGTGAGTTTCTGCAGGGGGCGCCGGGACCTGATCCAGAACCAGAACCAGAACTAGAACCAGAACCAGAACCAGAACCCAGGCTTCTACGGACCTACAGTGCACCTCAGTGCTGCCATCTGGAGCACCTCAGGGCTCAGGTTCAGGACCGCTCAGGTGCAGGACCCGAGGGGCTCAGGTTCAGGGGAACACAGTGAAATTAGGAACTTTCCGCAGCCGCCCCATGTACAGAGGCTTAGTCCTCAATGCAGCGGGCCCCGGTTCGACTCCCGCACCGAGCGGCCCTTTGCTGCGTGTCTTCCCCATCTCTCTGCCCCCTGCTTCCTGTCTCTCTCACACTGTCCTATCATTAAAGCCATAAAAAGCCCCAAAAAATACTTTAAAAAAAGAAATTAGGAACTTTCCCAGAAAGCTTTGAGTTTGAATCTGTGCTGTTTGTGTTTGTCAGACCTTTGGGAAGGTGGCGATGCAGGACTACACCCACATCAACAGAAACAACAACTTCCAGACGTTTCCTCAGGCTGTGCTCCTCCTCTTCAGGTCAGACCCTCCTCCTCCTCTTCATCATTCAGGACTTTGTGTGTTCTGGTTGCTTTACCTGCGCTGAAAAAACAAACTGATGTAACTCGGGCTCAGCAATTTTATCGATACTGCGATATATATCGATATTTCGTTTCCCGATAAAGTATCGTTTTTTTGAGTCGCAATTTTTTTTTTTTTTAAAGCAAACTTTATTGAAAAGTCAGACGTTACAATCAGTGAAAACATGGAACATTAAGGTAATACAACACAATGCCAGGGGGTCACATTATACAAAACAGTGATAAATTAGTTCATAAATATCGTATCGTACCGTATCGCATCGAATTGCATCGAATTGTATCAAATCGTATCGTATTGTATCGAATCGTGAGATTAGTGTGTCACTACAGCCCTGGATGTGACAGTATGTTTTAAATATGGGATTATATCAAAATGATCATACACATCTTATGTAAAACTGTGAAAATAGAAATATATAAAAGTAAAGGTATGTGCTATAACTTTCCCAGATTTATTCCGGAACCACAGCTGTTGGACTGTTTCTGTGTGCAGGTGTGCGACAGGTGAGGCGTGGCAGGAGATCATGTTGGCCAGCCTTCCAGGTAAACGCTGCGACCCGGAATCGGACTTCGAACCAGGTGAAGAGTTTACCTGCGGCAGCACCTTCGCCATCGTTTATTTCATCAGCTTCTTCATGCTGTGTGCTTTCCTGGTGAGAACACACACATTTACACACACATTTACACACCTTCAGTTTGCTACCTGAGCTGAACTTCCTCTCCCTCAGATCATCAACCTGTTCGTCGCCGTCATCATGGACAACTTCGACTACCTGACGCGTGATTGGTCAATCCTGGGGCCGCATCATCTGGACGAGTTCAAGAGGATCTGGTCTGAGTATGACCCAGAGGCCAAGTACGTTCCAGATGTTCAGATCAGCTTTCTCCTTAGCCAGCTTAGCTTAGCATGAGAGCTGTTAGCTCTCTGCTCTGATTCCCTGTTTTCATCCTCAGGAGAGACATTTGTAAAGTGTGGAAACAATAGAACTGAGTTCTTCTAAGTTAACTTAATTCCGGAGCTTGTTGATCTGAATTTAAATTTCAATGAGTCTGATTGGTCAGAGGAGCTGATGTTAAACTGCTGAATGTTGTGTTGTCTCAGAGGTCGGATCAAGCACCTGGATGTGGTGGCTCTGCTCCGGAGGATTCAGCCTCCCCTGGGCTTCGGGAAGCTCTGCCCTCACAGGGTGGCCTGTAAGGTAAATACCTACCTCACCCCATGGGGCCTCACCCTCACCCCATGGGGCCTCAGCCTCACCCCATCAGCCTCACCCTCACCCCATGGGGCCTCAGCCTCACCCCATCAGCCTCACCCATGCCCTCTTCCTCCCCCTCTCAGCGCCTGGTGGCCATGAACATGCCTCTGAACGCAGACGGGATGGTGACCTTCAACGCGACGCTCTTCGCTCTGGTTCGCACGGCGCTCAAGATCAAGACTGAAGGTATGTGACCGGTCTGTGGTGGCTGGCTCAAAGGCTGCAGGGCAGCGTGCTGATCATCACATCGGAGGGATTCAATTCAGCTTTATTTATTAAGCACCAAATTACAACAAACGTCATCTCAGGGCACCTAAAAGATACAGTCCAATTCATTCAGAGCCAATTAGAAAAGTAGCCGAGCTCAGGAAACAGATTGATTTGACCCTCCCAGAGAGGGGCCTGATAACTGAAGGCTCTGCCTCCCAAACTGGCAGCTGGTTCCACAGAGAGGGGCCTGATAACTGAAGGCTCTGCCTCCCAAACTGGCAGCTGGTTCCACAGAGAGGGGCCTGATAACTGAAGGCTCTGCCTCCCAAACTGGCAGCTGGTCCCACAGAGAGGGGCCTGATAACTGAAGGCTCTGCCTCCCAAACTGGCAGCTGGTTCCACAGAGAGGGGCCTGATAACTGAAGGCTCTGCCTCCCAAACTGGCAGCTGGTTCTACAGAGAGGGGCCTGATAACTGAAGGCTCTGCCTCCCAAACTGGCAGCTGGTTCCACAGAGAGGGGCCTGATAACTGAAGGCTCTGCCTCCCAAACTGGCAGCTGGTTCCACAGAGAGGGGCCTGATAACTGAAGGCTCTGCCTCCCAAACTGGCAGCTGGTTCCACAGAGAGGGGCCTGATAACTGAAGGCTCTGCCTCCCAAACTGACAGCTGGTCCCACAGAGAGGGGCCTGATAACTGAAGGCTCTGCCTCCCAAACTGGCAGCCGGTTCCACAGAGAGGGGCCTGATAACTGAAGGCTCTGCCTCCCAAACTGGCAGCTGGTTCCACAGAGAGGGGCCTGATAACTGAAGGCTCTGCCTCCCAAACTGGCAGCTGGTTCCACAGAGAGGGATCTGATAACTGAAGGCTCTGCCTCCCAAACTGGCAGTTGGTTCCACAGAGAGGGGCCTGATAACTGAAGGCTCTGCCTCCCAAACTGGCAGCTGGTTCCTCAGAGAGGGGCCTGATAACTGAAGGCTCTGCCTCTCAAACTGGCAGCCGGTTCCACAGAGAGGGGCCTGATAACTGAAGGCTCTGCCTCCCAAACTGGCAGCTGGTTCCACAGAGAGGGGCCTGATAACCGAAGGCTCTCAGTGAGGAATGAAAGGTGTCAGACTGGTGTAACTGTAACTTGACTCCGCCCCCTGGATGCTGTTTCTAGGCAACCCTGACCAGGAGAACGAGGAGCTGAGGGGGATCATCAAGAAGATCTGGAAGAGGATGAAGCCAAAGCTGCTGGACGAAGTCATACCGCCACACGAAGGTACCGCTGCCGCTCACCGCCGCCGGTTCTGGTTCTGCAGGTTCTGACACTGAACTGTCCTCTCTCCGTCCGCAGAGGAGGAAGTCACAGTCGGGAAGTTTTACGCAACGTTCCTGATCCAGGATTACTTCCGGAAGTTCAGGAAGAGGAAAGAGAACGGAGATCTGACCGGAGAGTCCGACACCACCAACCCGTCTGCCATCCAGGTAGGATGAGAATTAACTTAACTTAACTTTAATAAAGGTTCGATTCTGTAAACTGTCGTCAGTGAAACTTAAAACTTAAACTTGCTTCCGATCAGAGGTGGGCAGAGCAGCCAAAAATTGTACTCAAGTAAAAGTACTGTTACTTCAGAATAATATGACTCGAGTAAAAGTAAAAAGTATTCATCCAAATAATTACTTGAGTAAGAGTAATGTAGCGGAGTAAGAGGACAGTTTCTGCTGCACAAATCTACTCAAGTAAAAAGTATAGAGATTTAAAACTACTCCGAGAAGTATAATGTTTTCAAAAACTTACTGAAGTAAATGTAACTCGTTACTACCCACCTCTGGTTCTGAGTAACACATTTTAAGACCGGGTCATGTGTTCGTACAGGAAGTAACAAGCTGATGATTAAAGAACATACGACACCTAGTGGTCACGAGAAGAACTGCATGTGAAGTGTTAAATTGGTCCTGTGATGATAGCATGGTGCACACAATGGCTGTGTTCGAAACTACATACTACAAACTACATACTACATACTGAAGCTGATTTCTCTTAAGCTCTAAACTCTGTAAACTTTAGCAACATTCGAAACATTTTCAGGTGAGAAAGTAGTCGTTTAGATCCCCAACGTGTTGAAAACCTGACAAAATACCGGCTGTTTACAATTTTGTTCCCACGAATTCGGCGCTACTAAAGCTAGCCGCAGTGAGCAACGCACTTCCTGTTATTTTCACAAAATAAAATACCCGTTGCCTTTTATCATAGGGAAAGCCATTACCATACAATTGGTGCTTTTGTTTTGAAAACAGGAAGTGAACCTACCCTCGTTGTAGCTAGCTTGAAACTGCCGTTTTGACAGGAAATGACGATCGGCGACGTCACGTTGCGTTGCATCTTGGGTAGTTTGAGTATGAGTAGTAACCTCATGATGCATACCCAACATTTCGGAGAATCTAGTATGCATCCAGGAACTTCTCGCTTACTCAAACTCGCTTACTAACTCAGAAAGTTAGTAGGAGTGGGGCGGTCGGTGGCGTAGTGGGCTGAGCAGCCGCCCCATGTACAGAGGCTACAGTCCTCGCTGCAGCTGGCCCCGGTTCGACTCCCGCACCGAGCGGTCCTGTGCTGCGTGTCTTTCCCCTCTCTCTGTGTTCATAAACTTACATTTGATCATCTCAGGCTGAAGAGATGCCTTTAGGAAGCAGAGCACAGCTTCTTCTGTAATGATTTATTATCCCCGTTCAGCTGTGCAAAGCCGGCCTGAAGACGCTGCAGGATCTGGGTCCAGAGATGCGTCTCGCTTTGAACGAGGACCTGGAGGATGAGGAGGAGGCCATGATGGAGGACGAGGAGCTGGAGGAGGATGCTGCGTACCCGGTACTCATTCTGCCTTTTGAGCTGAACTGAGCTGGTTCAACTGGACCTGGTGATTAACGGTCTTCTGTTCCCGTCTCAACAGGCTGAAAACGGCTTCGGAGCGGAGAAGGAGCGACGAGGCTCCATTCTGACACCTACTGGTAAAAAACACCATTACATCCTATCATCACACTGACCTGAGACTGTTTTTTTTTTTTAGAACTTACATTTTTATTATTATTTTCACAGAGCTATTATACAGCCATACATCAGTGGTCCACGAGTGTTGACAATATGAAGTTTTCAAAAAAGAAAAATACATAAATAAAACATCTTAGCATGACATCTGACAGCTTCAGCATCACATCTGTACTCATCACCATACAACCCTCAAATAAGGATACGCTGCTGGCCCCCAGCGCAGGCTAAAAGTAGTTTTTTGAAGTCTTAATGAGTAGGTTATCTTTTTCATTTGATATAATTCCCTTAGTTTTCGAACCCATAAGTTGTAGGAGGTTTACGCGCCCCAATGAGTCTGGGAGCTATGCTGCCCGGGGGTTTAAGGGTCACCCAAGGCAAACAGATCCTAGATGAGGGACCAGACAAAGAACAGCTAATAAAACCCCCTATGATGCACAAAATTACATTACATTTCAGTCATTTTGCAGATGCTTTTATCCAAAGCGACTTACAATAAGTGTGTTCCACATCGGCAGGCAAAAGAACTTCAGCTCACAAGAAATCATAAGTGCATTTCCTTCCAAAACCAAAGAGCTAAGAGCATAACTAGTGCTAGAGTAAATGCGGTAAGTTAGGTACCGAGACAAATGGGAAGACAATTTAGATTAAATTATTGGACAACACATTCCTTCGCCCGGACGTGGGTCACCGGGGCTTCCCCCTGGAGCCAGGCCCAGGGGTCTGGTCTGTGCCCGTGGGGCTCGGTCGGGCACAGCCCAAAAGTATGACGTGGGTCCCCCTCCCATGGGCTCACCACCCGTGGGAGGGGCCATGGGGGTCGGGTGCAGTGTGAGCTGGGCGGCAGCCGAAGGCGGGGACCTTGGCGGTCTGATCCTCGGCTACTGAAGCTGGCTCTTGGGACGTGGAACGTCACCTCTCTGCTGGGGAAGGAGCCTGAGCTGGTGCGCGAGGCTGAGCGGTTCCGGCTAGATATAGTCGGACTCACCTCGACGCATGGCTTGGGCTCGGGAACCAGCCTCCTCCAGAGGGGTTGGACTCTCTTCCACTCTGGAGTTGCACGCGGTGAGAGGCGTAGAGCAGGTGTGGGCATACTTATTGCCCCCCGGCTGTGCGCCTGTACATTGGGGTTTACCCCGGTGGACGAGAGGGTAGCCTCCCTCCGCCTTAGGGTGGGGGGACGGGTCCTGACTGTTGTTTGTGCTTATGCACCGAACGGCAGTTCAGAGTACCCACCCTTTTTGGAGTCCCTGGAGGAGGCACTGGAGAGTGCTCCTCCGGGAGACTCCCTCGTCCTGCTGGGGGACTTCAATGCTCACGTGGGCAATGACAGTGAGACCTGGAGGGGCGTGATTGGGAGGAACGGCCCCCCGATCTGAATCAGAGTGGTGTTTTGTTGTTGGACTTCTGTGCTCGCCACGGACTGTCCATAACGAACACCATGTTCAGGCATAAGGGTGTCCATATGTGCACTTGGCACCAGGACACCCTAGGCCGCAGCTCGATGATCGACTTTGTGGTCGTATCGCCGGACTCGCGGCCGAATGTCCTGGACACTCGTGTGAAGAGAGGGGCGGAGCTGTCAACTGATCACCACTGCTGGTGGGGGAGGAAGCCGGTCAGACCTGGCAGGCCCAAACGTATTGTGAGGGTCTGCTGGGAACGGCTGGCGGAATCCCCTGTAAGGAGGAGTGACAGTGCACCATCAACACCGTGTATGGTGAGGGCGGGGCTCTGCTGACCTCAACTAGGGACGTTGTGAGTCGGTGGGGGGAATACTTCGAGGGCCTCCTCAATCCTACCGACACGCCTTCCGATGAGGAAGCAGAGTTGGGGAGCTCGGACGTGGGGCCTCCCATTTCTGGGGCTGAGGTTGCCTTTCTGTCAAAAAACTCCTCGGTGGCCCCGGGGGGGGGGATGAGGTCCGTCCTGAGTTCCTCAAGGCTCTGGATGCTGTAGGGCTGTCTTGGTTGACACGCCTCTGCAGCATCGCGTGGACATCGGGGGCAGTGCCTCTGGACTGGCAGATCGGGGTGGTGGTCCCCCTCTTTAAAAAGGGGGACCGGAGGGTGTGTTCCAACTATAGGGGGATCACACTCCTCAGCCTCCCTGGTAAGGTCTTTTCGGGGGTACTGGAGAGGAGGATCCGCCGGATAGTCGAATCTCGGATTCAGGAGGTGCAGTGTGGTTTTCGTCCTGGCCGTGGAACAGTGGACCAGCTCTATACCCTCGGCAGGATCCTGGAGGGAGCATGGGAGTTCGCCCAACCGGTCTACATGTGTTTTGTGGACTTGGAGAAGGCGTTCGACCGTGTCCCTCGGGGAGTCCTGTGGGGGGTGCTCCGGGAGTATGGAGTGCCGGACTCCTTGATATGGGCTGTTCGGTCTCTGTATGACCGGTGTCAGAGTTTGGTCCGCATTGCCGGCAGTAAGTCGGACATGTTTCCTGTGAGGGTTGGACTCCGTCAGGGCTGCCCTTTGTCACCGATTCTGTTCATAATTTTTATGGACAGAGTTTCTAGGTGCAGCCAGGGCGTTGAGGGGGTCCGGTTTGGCGACCTCAGAATCGGGTCTCTGCTCTTTGCGGACGATGTGGTTCTGTTGGCGTCGTCGGGCCGTGACCTTCAGCTCTCACTGGAGCGGTTCACAGCTGAGTGTGAAGCAGCTGGGATGAGAATCAGCACCTCCAAATCTGAGACCATGGTCCTCGGCCGGAAAAGGGTGGAATGCCTCTCCGGGTCGGGAATGAGATCCTTCCCCAAGTGGAGGAGTTCAAGTATCTCGGGGTCTTGTTCACGAGTGAGGGACGAATGGAACAGGACATTGACAGACGGATCGGTGCGGCGTCTGCAGTGATGCGGGCTCTGCACCGGCCCGTCGTGGTGAAGAAGGAGCTGAGCCAGAAGGCCAAGCTCTCCATTTACCGGTCAGTCTATGTTCCTACCCTCACCTATGGTCACGAGCTGTGGGTAGTGACCAAAAGAACGAGATCCTACCCTCACCTGTGGTCACGAGCTGTGGGTAGTGACCGAAAGAACGAGATCCTACCCTCACCTGTGGTCACGAGCTGTGGGTAGTGACCGAAAGAACGAGATCCTACCCTCACCTGTGGTCACGAGCTGTGGGTAGTGACCGAAAGAACGAGATCCTACCCTCACCTGTGGTCACGAGCTGTGGGTAGGGACCGAAAGAACGAGATCCTACCCTCACCTGTGGTCACGAGCTGTGGGTAGTGACCGAAAGAACGAGATCCTACCCTCACCTGTGGTCACGAGCTGTGGGTAGGGACCGAAAGAACGAGATCCTACCCTCACCTGTGGTCACGAGCTGTGGGTAGTGACCAAAAGAACGAGATCCTACCCTCACCTGTGGTCACGAGCTGTGGGTAGGGACCGAAAGAACGAGATCCTACCCTCACCTGTGGTCACGAGCTGTGGGTAGTGACCGAAAGAACGAGATCCTACCCTCACCTGTGGTCACGAGCTGTGGGTAGTGACCGAAAGAACGAGATCCTACCCTCACCTATGGTCACGAGCTGTGGGTAGGGACCGAAAGAACGAGATCCTACCCTCACCTGTGGTCACGAGCTGTGGGTAGGGACCGAAAGAACGAGATCCTACCCTCACCTGTGGTCACGAGCTGTGGGTAGGGACCGAAAGAACGAGATCCTACCCTCACCTATGGTCACGAGCTGTGGGTAGAGACCGAAAGAACGAGATCCTACCCTCACCTATGGTCACGAGCTGTGGGTAGTGACCGAAAGAACGAGATCCTACCCTCACCTGTGGTCACGAGCTGTGGGTAGTGACCGAAAGAACGAGATCCTACCCTCACCTATGGTCACGAGCTGTTGGTAGTGACCGAAAGAACGAGATCCTACCCTCACCTATGGTCACGAGCTGTGGGTAGGGACCGAAAGAACGAGATCCTACCCTCACCTGTGGTCACGAGCTGTGGGTAGGGACCGAAAGAACGAGATCCTACCCTCACCTATGGTCACGAGCTGTGGGTAGAGACCGAAAGAACGAGATCCTACCCTCACCTATGGTCACGAGCTGTGGGTAGTGACCGAAAGAACGAGATCCTACCCTCACCTGTGGTCACGAGCTGTGGGTAGTGACCGAAAGAACGAGATCCTACCCTCACCTATGGTCACGAGCTGTTGGTAGTGACCGAAAGAACGAGATCCTACCCTCACCTATGGTCACGAGCTGTGGGTAGGGACCGAAAGAACGAGATCCTACCCTCACCTGTGGTCACGAGCTGTGGGTAGTGACCGAAAGAACGAGATCCTACCCTCACCTATGGTCACGAGCTGTTGGTAGTGACCGAAAGAACGAGATCCTACCCTCACCTATGGTCACGAGCTGTGGGTAGGGACCGAAAGAACGAGTTCCTACCCTCACCTGTGGTCACGAGCTGTGGGTAGGGACCGAAAGAACGAGATCCTACCCTCACCTGTGGTCACGAGCTGTGGGTAGGGACCGAAAGAACGAGATCCTACCCTCACCTGTGGTCACGAGCTGTGGGTAGGGACCGAAAGAACGAGATCCTACCCTCACCTATGGTCACGAGCTGTGGGTAGGGACCGAAAGAACGAGATCCTACCCTCACCTGTGGTCACGAGCTGTGGGTAGGGACCGAAAGAACGAGATCCTACCCTCACCTATGGTCACGAGCTGTGGGTAGGGACCGAAAGAACGAGATCCTACCCTCACCTGTGGTCACGAGCTGTGGGTAGGGACCGAAAGAACGAGATCCTACCCTCACCTGTGGTCACTCACGAGCTGTGGGTAGTGACCGAAAGAACGAGATCCTACCCTCACCTATGGTCACGAGCTGTGGGCAGTGACCGAAAGAACGAGATCGCGAATACAAGCGGCCAAAATGAGTTTCCTCCGCAGGGTGTCTGGGCTCTCCTTTAGAGATAGGGTGAGGTGAACAGGTGTACAGGTGAACAGGTGTACAGGTGTACAGGTGTACAGGTGAACAGGTAAACAGGTAAACAGGTGTACAGGTGAACAGGTGTACAGGTGAGCAGGTGTACAGGTGAACAGGTGTACAGGTGTACAGGTGAACAGGTGTACAGGTGAACAGGTGTACAGGTGTACAGGTGAACAGGTGTACAGGTGAACAGGTGTACAGGTGAACAGGTGTACAGGTGAGCAGGTGTACAGGTGAACAGGTGTACAGGTGAACAGGTGTACAGGTGTACAGGTGAACAGGTGTACAGGTGTACAGGTGAACAGGTGTACAGGTGAACAGGTGTACAGGTGTACAGGTGTACAGGTGAACAGGTGTACAGAAGGTGTCAGCTGTTTGTTGTTCCCACTGTGCTTCTGCAGGTCCTGGTGGGGTCGTGGGTGATGGGGGCGTCTCTAATGGCGGTCTGATCCATCGGGTCGGCTCTCTCACCAAGATGGCGAATGGGAACGAACACGATGAACACCTTCATCGCGCGGACAGCTTGAGGTCATCTGCCAATCATCACCACCGCCGCCCATCGGCCAGAAACGGCCTGCTGGACTACGCCCACAAGAGGCCGTCCTACCACAAGCATCACGGCAGGTGTGTTCAGAGGGGACTGGAGCAGCTTTCTGATTGACAGATGGCTCAGCCAATCACACTCATCTGTTGGTCTGCAGGAGGGACTCCAGAGACCGAACCTGGAGGAACGGAGACGTGGAGGCGTACGGAGAGCAAGGTTACTACAGCCGAGAGGAAGACAACGAGAGTATCACCTCCACAGACAGGTACGCTGACAGACAGACGACTGATTAATGCTGATTTTTTCTGATTGATGACCTCATCGTGTGCGCAGACATTACCTTGACGAGCCTCCTCTCTACAGAGACTACGATGGCCACACCCCCTTCACCAACAGTACCTATGGTAACGGCTACAGCGAGGGCAGGAGGACGACCCGGCGACGCCTACTTCCTGCCACGCCCACAGGTGAGAGTCGCGAGACGTGCTCTGACATCAGAGCCCATCTGTGACATCATGATTTTGTTTGGTCCCTCAGGGAGGAAGCCGTCCTTCAACATCCAGTGTCTGCGGCGGCAGGGCAGCAGCGACGACCTGCCCATCCCCGGGACTTACCACCCCACGTCACCGCCACGCCATGCACGCACTCAGGTAACACGCACTCAGGTAACACGCACTCAGGTAACACGCACTCAGGTAACACGCAGTCAGGTAACACGCACTCAGGTAACACGCACTCAGGTAACACCACTCAGGTAACACCACTCAGGTAACACCACTCAGGTAACACACACTCAGGTAACCCGCCCCTCTCCTCCCCCTCAGCACACCTCCAACAGCTACGACTCCCGCCGCTCCTCAGGGCGCTCCTCGGCGGCGTCCTCAGCATCCTGGGCGAACCCGTGTCCTCGCCGCGGCCGCCTCCTGTACGCCCCCCTGATCCTGGTGGAGGAGGAAGGCAGCCAACCCTGGGGGGGCGCGGGGGGAGGAGGTGGCGAGGGGAAGAACCCACCTTCAGAGAGAGGTGAGGAGGCAGACTTTCACCTGTCAGGTGCAGGAAGTCCAGAGTTTGACCAAAGATCTGCTTCCTGTCTCCCGACAGGCGTGAGCGTGACGGGTGCGGCGCCCAGAGCGGCGTGGTACGGCGAGCCTGCAGGGATGCCAGGTGGGAGGAGCCAACAGATTTACAAAGAATGGCTGTCAGTGGTCTGTGTGAACGTGTCTGATTGTGTCATGTGAATGTGTCATGTGACTGTGTCATGTGGCTGTATCATGTGACTGTGTCATGTGGCTGTGTCATGTGGCTGTGTCATGTGACTGCGTCATGTGACTGCGTCATGTGACTGTGCCATGTGGCTGTGTCATGTGACTGCATCATGTGACTGTGCCATGTGTCCTGTTAATGTGTCATGTGACTGTTTCATGTGAATGTGTCATATGACTTTCATGTGAATTCGTCATGTGACTGTCATGTGACTGTGTCATGTGGCTGTGCCATGTGACTGTGCCATGTGACTGTCATGTGGCTGTGTCATGTGACTGCGTCATGTGACTGTGCCATGTGTCATGTGAATGTGTCATGTGACTGTGCTATGTGACTGTGCTATGTGACTGTGTCATGTGAATGTGTCATGTGACTGTGCCACGTAACTGTCATGTGGCTGTGTCATGTGACTGTGCCATGTGAATGTGTCATGTGACTGTGCCATGTGACTGTGCCATGTGAATGTGTCATGTGACTGTGCCACGTAACTGTCATGTGGCTGTGTCATGTGACTGTGCCATGTGACTGTGCCATGTGACTGTGCCATGTGACTGTGTCATGTGACTGTGCCACGTAACTGTCATGTGGCTGTGTCATGTGACTGTGCCATGTGACTGTGTCATGTGGCTGTGTCAGTGGCTGTGTCATGTGTCATGTGAATGTGTCATGTGACTGTGCTATGTGACTGTGTCATGTGAATGTGTCATGCGGCTGTGTCATGTGACTGTGTCATGTGACTGTGTCATGTGACTGTGTCATGTGACTGTGCCACGTGACTGTCATGTGGCTGTGTCATGTGACTGTGCCATGTGACTGTGTCATGTGGCTGTGTCAGTGGCTGTGTCATGTGTCATGTGAATGTGTCATGTGACTGTGCTATGTGACTGTGTCATGTGGCTGTGTCAGTGGCTGTGTCATGTGACTGCGTCATGTGACTGTTTCATGTGAATGTGTCATGTGACTGTGCTATGTGACTGTGCCAGGTGACTGCGTCATGTGACTGTTTCATGTGACTGCGCCATGTGACTGTGTCATTTGACTGTTTCATGTGACTGTGTCATGTGGCTGTGTCATGTGACTGTGTCATGTGACTGAGCCAGGTGACTGCGCCATGTGACTGTGCCAGGTGACTGCGTCATGTGACTGTGTCATGTGACTGTGTCATGTGACTGTTTCATGTGCCTGTCATGTGCCTGTCATGTGACTGTGCCATGTGTCTGTCTCATGTGTCATGTGACTGTCATGTTTCATGTAAATATGTCACGTGAATGTGTCATGTGAATGTGCCATGTGACTGTCATGTGGCTGTGTCATGTGACTGTCATGTGAATGTGTCATGTGACTGCGTCATGTGGCTGCGTCATGTGGCTGCGTCATGTGGCTGCGTCATGTGGCTGTGCCATGTGTCTGTGTCATGTGACTCATGTGAATGTGAATGTGTCACGTGTCATGTTAATGTGTCATGTGACTGTTTCATGTGACTGTCATGTAACTGTGTCATGTGTCATGTGAATGTGAATGTGTCATGTGAATGTGTCAGTGTCATGTGTCGTGCCTGTGTCATGTGCCTGTGTCATGTGACTGTCATGTGACTGTGCCATGTGACGGTTTAATGTTAATGTGTCATGTGCCTGTGTCATGTGACTGTCATGTGTCATGTGGCTGTGTCATGTGTCATGTGGCTGTGTCATGTGAATGTGTCGTGACTTTTTCATGTGACTGTGTCATGTGAATGTGACATGTGACTGTGCCATGTGACGGTTTAATGTGAATGTGTCAAGTGGCTGTGCCATGTGACTGTGTCATGTGGCTGTCATGTGGCTGTCAAGTGGCTGTGTCATGTGACTGTCATGTGAATGTGTCATGTGACTGCGTCATGTGGCTGCGTCATGTGGCTGCGTCATGTGGCTGCGTCATGTGGCTGCGCCATGTGGCTGCGTCATGTGACTCATGTGAATGTGAATGTGTCACGTGTCATGTTAATGTGTCATGTGACTGTTTCATGTGACTGTCATGTAACTGTGTCATGTGTCATGTGAATGTGAATGTGTCATGTGAATGTGTCATGTGAATGTGTCAGTGTCATGTGTCGTGCCTGTGTCATGTGCCTGTGTCATGTGACTGTCATGTGACTGTGCCATGTGACGGTTTAATGTTAATGTGTCATGTGCCTGTGTCATGTGACTGTCATGTGTCATGTGGCTGTGTCATGTGTCATGTGGCTGTGTCATGTGAATGTGTCGTGACTTTTTCATGTGACTGTGTCATGTGAATGTGACATGTGACTGTGCCATGTGACGGTTTAATGTGAATGTGTCAAGTGGCTGTGCCATGTGACTGTGTCATGTGGCTGTCATGTGGCTGTCATGTGGTTGTGTCATGTGGCTGTGTCATGTGACTGTCGTGTGGCTGTGCCATGTGACTGCGTCATGTGACTGTGCCATTGGTCATGTGAATGTGTCATGTGACTGTTTCATGTGAATGTGTCCTGTGACTGTGCTATGTGATTGTGTCATGTGGCTGTGTCATGTGACTGTGTTATGTGAATGTCTCATGTGAATGTATCATGTGACTGTTTCATGTTTCTGTGTCATGTGACTGTCATGTGACTGTGCCATGTGTCTGTGTCATGTGACTGTCATGTTTCATGTGAATGTGTCACGTGAATGTGTCATGTGACTGTTTCATGTGAATGTGTCATGTGGCTGTGTCATGTGCCTGTGTCATGTGACTGTGCCATGTGACGGTTTAATGTGAATGTGTCATGTGCCTGTGTCATGTGACTGTGTCATGTGACTGTGCCATATGTCTGTGTCATGTGTCATGTGACTGTGTCACGTGTCATGTGAATGTGTCATTTAACTGTCATGTGACTGTGTCATGCGACTGTGTCATGCGACTGTGTCATGTGCCTGTGTTGCAGCTCCGCCCCCCTACCGGGCGTACACCACCCTCAGAGTTCCCTCCCAGCTCGGCGCCCAGTTCACGGAGAAGCGTGGATCGGCTGACAGTCTTGTGGAGGCGGTGAGCAAACCTGATCGATCACTGATCAATGAGGATGAGAGCGTTTCCGTGGAGCTTGATCGAGGTTCTGTTCTGGTCTCTCTGCAGGTTCTGATCTCAGAGGGACTCGGCCTCTACGCCCGGGACCCAAAGTTTGTGGCATTCGCCAAGCGAGAGATCGCGGACGCCTGTCACATGACGGTGGACGAGATGGAGTCTGCCGCCAGCGACCTGCTGGGCTCCGGGAGCCATGGCTTTCTCAACAGCGCCGCCACCGACCCGGCCGCCCTCTACAGCGACGAGGAGCCAATCAGAACGAGCCGCGATGAGGACGAGCTCGCCGATGAGATGACCTGTGTGACCTCGTTCTGAGGCTCTGGACCAATCCGACGCAGAGGTGGGGCATCCGTGGTCATGGAGGGATGTTTGACATTTGATTGACAGGACAAGTAACCAGTCACAAGGAGGGGGCGGGGTTTAATCTAAGTGTTGACCAATGAGAGGAGATGGAGGTTGAATTCAGAGAAGAAGACGAGGAAAGGAGGAAGGAAAGGATGAAATGAAGAAGGGATGAAACAAAGGGAGAAAAATTTAGAAAGAAGGAAACAAGATGGAGGATGAAGGGATGAGAAAAGAAAGGAGGAGCAACAGAGAGAAGAGACTTTGATTCATCCTCTTAAAGTTTTTATATGTTCTGATTTAAAACTTATTTAGAACTGCAGCCGGACCGGTTCTGATGGTTCTGTTCCGAGTCACGACCCGAACAGACGAAGAAGAACTGCAGCCGGACCGGTTCTGTTCCGAGTCACGACCCGAACGGAAGGAGGAGAACTGCAGCCGGACCGGTTCTGTTCCGAGTCACGACCCGAACGGAAGGAGGAGAACTGCAGCCGGACCGGTTCTGTTCCGAGTCACGACCCGAACAGACGAAGAAGAACTGCAGCCGGACCGGTTCTGTTCCGAGTCACGACCCGAACGGAAGGAGGAGAACTGCAGCCGGACCGGTTCTGTTCCGAGTCACGACCCGAACAGACGAAGAAGAACTGTAGTCGGACCGGTTCTGTTCCGAGTCACGACCCGAACGGAAGGAGGAGAACTGCAGCCGGACCGGTTCTGTTCCGAGTCACGACCCGAACGGAAGTAGGAGAACTGCAGCCGGACCGGTTCTGTTCCGAGTCACGACCCGAACGGAAGTAGGAGAACTGCAGCCGGACCGGTTCTGTTCCGAGTCACGACCCGAACGGACGAAGAAGAACTGCAGCCGGACCGGTTCTGTTCCGAGTCACGACCCGAACGGAAGTAGGAGAACTGCAGCCGGACCGGTTCTGTTCCGAGTCACGACCCGAACAGACAAAGAAGAACTGCAGCCGGACCGGTTCTGTTCCGAGTCACGACCCGAACAGAAGGAGGAGAACTGCAGCCGGACCGGTTCTGTTCCGAGTCACGACCCGAACGGACGAAGAAGAACTGCAGCCGGACCGGTTCTGTTCCGAGTCACGACCCGAACGGAAGGAGGAGAACTGCAGCCGGACCGGTTCTGTTCCGAGTCACGACCCGAAGAAGGTTCTGCTGGATTATCCCGACCTGAAAACTTCTTTATGTTTTTATCTGAGAAAAAGTTATTTATCAGCTGAAAGAAGTTTGTGTTTATTTATTTTCTATGACTCTGATATTTATGTATTTATGTATTTAGGGGGCGGGTTTGATGTCATGTGACTCACGGGGGGTGGGTGGGGGGAAAAAACAAAAGCTGTGTAAAAATTAGCCCCACAGAAACCTAAACTGTCTCCCTGATGACTTCTTTAATTCTTAAATCATTTTATTCTATTTTTACTCACATTTCAGAAAAATTAATAAAATCTCAAATCAAATTTCCTCCCACTTCCACCTCTGTTTGAGTCGTAGCTCCTCCCACTTCATTCCTCTGAGTCTTAGCTCCTCCCACTTCATTCCTCTGAGTCTTAGCTCCTCCCACTTCCACCTCTGAGTCGTAGCTCCTCCCACTTCATTCCTCTGAGTCGTAGCTCCTCCCACTTCATTCCTCTGAGTCTTAGCTCCTCCCACTTCATTCCTCTGAGTCTTAGCTCCTCCCACTTCCACCTCTGAGTCGTAGCTCCTCCCACTTCATTCCTCTGAGTCGTAGCTCCTCCCACTTCATTCCTCTGAGTCGTAGCTCCTCCCACTTCATTCCTCTGAGTCGTAGCTCCTCCCACCGGCGAGGTGAGCTGAGACAGAACGGGATCATCTGACTCAAACTTGAACTGTTTCT
The DNA here is from genome assembly GCF_027942865.1 of Odontesthes bonariensis. Taxonomy (NCBI): domain Eukaryota; kingdom Metazoa; phylum Chordata; class Actinopteri; order Atheriniformes; family Atherinopsidae; genus Odontesthes; species Odontesthes bonariensis. Next base: position 138,608 of record NC_134515.1, read on the forward strand.
GTCAGACGAGCATCAAATCTGTTTGAAATGTAGGATTAACAAGCCACGCCTCCTTCAGGCCGCAGGTGACGAGGCCACGCCCCTCTGAAGGAGGTCTTTCTCACCTCCAGCTTTATTCGAGCCGGACGTCCTCTCTGAAGCTCCAGCAGCTGCAGGATGAACTGAGAAAAGTCTCTGTTGGTCGGGTGTGTTTCGGTTTCTCTTCCCCATGTCTGATATTCTTTATTCAGAGGTTCAGCTCTGTGTTGGATTCTGTGTTTTTGGCTCATCTTCTCATTTCCTCCCACAGTTTCCCAGCAGTTAAGGGCTTTTTCCTCAGATGTTAAACCTGCTGAGTTCAGCTGAGATTCTGTTCTGTCTGAATTTTCCTCCAATAAAGACCCAAAGCAAGCTGCGGGACTCGTCTGTGACTCACAGTGATAACACAACTACAGCTTTGATTTTAGAAAAGTTTTAGAAAAGTTTACTGAAGTACAACAGATGTATTCATTCATTAGTTTGAACCTTTGTGGGCCCAGGCCCCCCAGAACACCACCACCAACAGCCTGACTGTATACAGAAAATCAGCTCTACTGGATGTATAGGAACATTTATTCAGATTTACAGGAACCTCAACAGGTCTAACAGAGCTGTAGGCTATCTGAGCAGATAAAAACACCTTTGAGTTCAGCCATTAGCTTTTCTATTCCTCCTCCAACACTCTGCTTCTCATTCTGTTACAGCAACATGAAAAAAACAACACGATTTACTCTCTGCATGCATTCCAGCTTCTATAACCTTTAAAAGTCTTTAAAAATATCACAATTTCCTAATGCCTAAGATAGTTTAGTGAATAGCTTTAATAGGCAGAACAGGATATTGTGTTTGCCATGGAACTGTTTAAGCCTGAATGCAAACGTTGTGTATATAAGGAATTACAGTGGGTTAGGGCCTATAGGTAGGGTTAGGGCATATAGGCAGGTTTAGGGGTTAGGTAGGTTAAGGGCCTATAGGCAGGTTTAGGGGTTAGGTAGGTTTAGGGCCTATAGGTAGGTTTAGGGCCTATAGGCAGGTTAAGGGCCTATAGGTAGGTTTAGGGCATATAGGTAGGGTAAGGGGTTAGGTAGGTTAAGGGCCTATAGGCAGGTTAAGGGCCTATAGGCAGGTTTAGGGGTTAGGTAGGTTTAGGGCCTATAGGTAGGTTTAGGGCCTATAGGCAGGTTTAGGGGTTAGGTAGGTTTAGGGCCTATAGGTAGGTTTAGGGCCTATAGGCAGGTTTAGGGGTTAGGTAGGTTAAGGGCCTATAGGCAGGTTTAGGGGTTAGGTAGGTTTAGGGCCTATAGGTAGGTTTAGGGCCTATAGGCAGGTTTATGGGTTAGGTAGGTTAAGGGCCTATAGGCAGGTTTAGGGGTTAGGTAGGTTTAGGGCCTATAAGTAGGTTTAGGGCCTATAGGCAGGTTTAGGGCCTATAGGCAGGTTTAGGGGTTAGGTAGGTTTAGGGCCTATAGGTAGGTTTAGGGCCTATAGGTAGGTTAAGGGCCTATAGGTAGGTTAAGGGCCTATAGGTAGGTTTAGGGGTTAGGTAGGTTAAGGGCCTATAGGTAGGTTTAGGGCCTATGGGTAGGTTAAGGGCCTATAGGTAGGTTAAGGGCCTATAGGCAGGTTAAGGGCCTATAGGTAGGTTTAGGGGTTAGGTAGGTTTAGGGCCTATAGGTAGGTTTAGGGCCTATAGGTAGGTTAAAGGCCTATAGGCAGGTTTAGGGGTTAGGTAGGTTAAGGGCCTATAGGTAGGTTAAAGGCCTATAGGTAGGTTTAGGGGTTAGGTAGGTTTAGGGCCTATAGGTAGGTTAAGGGCCTATAGGCAGGTTTAGGAGTTAGGTAGGTTAAGGGCCTATAGGTAGGTTAAAGGCCTATAGGCAGGTTTAGGGGTTAGGTAGGTTAAGGGCCTATAGGTAGGTTTAGGGCCTATGGGTAGGTTAAGGGCCTATAGGTAGGTTAAGGGCCTATAGGCAGGTTAAGGGCCTATAGGTAGGTTAAGGGGTTAGGTAGGTTTAGGGCCTATAGGCAGGTTAAGGGCCTATAGGTAGGTTAAGGGCCTATAGGTAGCTTTAGGGCCATAGGTAGGTTAAGGGGTTAGGTAGGTTAAGGGCCTATAGGCAGGTTAAGGGCCTATAGGTAGGTTAAGGGCATATAGGTAGGTTAAGGGGTTAGGTAGGTTAAGGGCCTATAGGTAGCTTTAGGGGTTAGGTAGGTTAAGGGCCTATAGGTAGCTTTAGGGCCATAGGTAGGTTAAGGGGTTAGGTAGGTTAAGGGCCTATAGGTAGGTTTAGGGCCTATAGGCAGGTTAAGGGCCTATAGGTAGGTTTAGGGCATATAGGTAGGTTAAGGGCATATAGGTAGGTTAAGGGGTTAGGTAGGTTAAGGGCCTATAGGTAGCTTTAGGGCCTATAGGTAGGTTAAGGGGTTAGGTAGGTTAAGGGCCTATAGGTAGGTTTAGGGCCTATAGGTAGCTTTAGGGCCTATAGGTAGGTTAAGGGGTTAGGTAGGTTAAGGGCCTATAGGTAGGTTTAGGGCCTATAGGCAGGTTAAGGGCCTATAGGTAGGTTTAGGGCCTATAGGTAGCTTTAGGGCCTATAGGTAGGTTTAGGGCCTATAGGCAGCTTTAGGGGCCTATAGGTAGCTTTAGGGGTTAGGTAGGTTTAGGCCTATAGGCAGGTTTAGGGGCCTATAGGTAGCTTTAGGGGTTAGGTAGGTTTAGGGCCTATAGGCAGGTTTAGGGGCCTATAGGTAGGCTTTAGGGGTTAGGTAGGTTTAGGGCCTATAGGTAGCTTTAGGGCCTATAGGTAGCTTTAGGGGTTAGGGTAGGTTTAGGGCCTATAGGTAGCTTTAGGGCCTATAGGTAGGTTTGAGGGCCCTATAGGTAGCTTTAGGGTTAGGTAGGTTTAGGGCCTATAGTAGCTTTAGGGCCTATAGGTAGGTTTAGGGCCTATAGGTAGCTTTAGGGGCCCTATAGGTAGCTTTAGGGGTTAGGTAGGTTTAGGGCCTATAGGTAGCTTTAGGGCCTATAGGTAGGTTTAGGGCCTATAGGTAGCTTTAGGGCCTATAGGTAGGTTAGGGCCTATAGGTAGCTTTAGGGGCCTATAGGTAGCTTTAGGGGTTAGGTAGGTTTAGGGCCTATAGGTAGCTTTAGGGCCTATAGGTAGGTTTTAGGGGCCTATAGGTAGCTTTAGGGCCTATAGGTAGTGTTAGGGCCTATAGGTAGGGTTAGGGGCTGTAGTGGCCATTTGTCCATAAAATAGGCCCTCCAGAAAAACGCGATTTTGAGATCACTGGTTTTATTGCAAAATCAGCAAAAATACCGCTGATTATGCGGGGGTCAATATTTTTAAAAAAAGCAGCATATTCACCGCAATAATCACATTTTCCGCCCAAAATATGCACGCTTGATTTCACAATCTCCGCACCTTTTCTGCATCGGTAGCTTTAGGGCCTATAGGCAGGTTTAGGGGTTAGGTAGGTTTAGGGCCTATAGGCAGGTTAAGGGCCTATAGGCAGGTTTAGGGGTTAGGTAGGTTTAGGGCCTATAGGTAGGTTTAGGGCCTATAGGCAGGTTTATGGGTTAGGTAGGTTAAGGGCCTATAGGCAGGTTTAGGGGTTAGGTAGGTTTAGGGCCTATAGGGTAGGTTTAGGGCGTATAGGCAGGTTTAGGGCCTATAGGCATGGTTTAGGGGTTAGGTAGGTTTAGGGCCTATAGGTAGGTTAAGGGCCTATAGGCAGGTTATGGGCCTATAGGTAGGTTTAGGGCCTATAGGTAGGTTTAGGGGCCTATAGGTAGCTTAGGGATTAGGTAGGTTTAGGGCCTATAGGTAGCTTTAGGGCCTATAGGTAGCTTTAGGGGTTAGGTAGGTTTAGGGCCTATAGGTAGCTTTAGGGCCTATAGGTAGCTTTAGGGGTTAGGTAGGTTTAGGGCCTATAGGTAGGGTTAGGGCCTATAGGTAGGGTTAGGGCCTGTAGTGGCCCATTTGTCCATAAAATAGGCCCTCCAGAAAAACGCGATTTTGCGATCGCTGGTTTTATTGCAAAATCAGCAAAATACCGCTGATATGCGGGGGTCAATATTTTTCCAAAAAGCAGCATATTCCACCGCAATAATCACATTTTCCGCCAAAATATGCACGCTTGATTTCACAATCTCCGCACTTTTCTGCATAAAGTTGGGAAGAGAAAAAAATGTCTAAATGAACCAAATTAACTGGTGATGTAATTTATAATCCGACTCGCGGCTTGCGACGTCATTGCCACCGACACACACAAGGAAAACAGCCCCGTAGTGTGAAGAGAAAATTAACGAGAGACAAAATGAAAAAAGCTAATCGATCTCACCTACCGACGCACATTACTGCCAAAGACCGGGCAAACCAGTACCCCCGATGTCTTGCACAAAAGCGGGGGGAAACTATTCTGCAGCCCGTGCAACTGTGTGTTGGAGCATAAAAGAAAATTGTCGGTGACGTGCCACTTTACCAGCGCGAAACATTTGAAAATGCATTCTGCAGCTGCGGAAAGGAAAGCCAAAGCCAGACAGCTGACGTTCACCGAGGCATCAACCTCCAAAACCATTGGGAGGGCTACCAGAAACAAGGCAGCATTTATTTTATCTTTTACAATTCTGTGACTCAGGAAGTTTAAGCCATGTTTTTTATTTATGACTGATTGTGAAGACTGCTCAAGTTGTTAAAATAAAAAAACCTTCTGTGAAGTAACTTGGTTCCAGTATGCTTGTTTATCATAGGAGGTCTTTAAAATGACTCTTTTTCATCCAGTAGCAGCATATTTTGCAACTTTGCATAATTCACAACTTTTTGGCATAATTCGCATTTTCCGCAACTTCTCGCAATTTCACGGCATAAAATCATTAAAAAACCCGCATATTCAATCGCAAAATCCAAGATTTTAGCCCGCAAGATCAAGGATTATGCCGCGTAATCAAGGATTTATGCCCGCGTTTTTCTGGAGGGTCTAATAAAAAACTAATTAAACTTAAACCAAACAAAATCAAAAGACCACTGATGCACCATGGGGGATGTGGTTTAACGCAGGCAAAAGAAGACTGAATGTCCACAAAATTAATTCTTGCGTTTTTCTGATTATTTATTTCCAAACAATAAAACAAACTCCAGGTGCCTACCTACATAAATAGACTCAGGTGCCCAATGTGACCCAATTAGCAAAATATTCAAAACAAATAACTAACTAAGAATATTAGCAAGAAAAATCTAATCTAAATAAAGCACTGAAATGAATCAAATAAAGTTACTCATAATTAGCTAATTAAATTTACAACTAGAACCAAAAAACAAAACTAACTCTACAAATAGCTCCCACAGGGCCTATAGGTAGGTTTAGAGCCTATAGGCAGTTTTATGGCCTATAGGTAGGTTTATGTCCTATAGGCAGGTTTATGGCCTATAGGTAGGTTTATGGCCTATAGGCAGGTTTATGGCTATAGGTAGGTTTAGAGGCCTATAGGCAGGTTTATGGCCGTATAGGTAGGTTATGGCCTATAGGTAGGTTTATGGCCTATAGGTAGGTTTAGGGCCTATAGGCAGGTTTAGGGCCTATAGGCAGGGTTAGGGCCTATAGGTAGGTTTAGGGGCCTATAGGCAGGCGTGGGTGTCGACACAACAGAATACACATCTCTTACCTCCCTCCACTCAATTCTTAGTTCTCCTTGTTGCTTCTGACTGTAAGAATTTCCTTATGTCCATGACCACGATGACGCAGGGGCCGGCCCAAGCCTTTATGGGGCCTTAAGCAGAATTTCATTTGGGGCCCCCCTACCATCACCCTCAGCTCCAGATGGCCTCATTATTCCATAGGA